>NC_057814.1:184350422-184613410 GCF_018294505.1 Triticum aestivum
AAAAACAACATTTGAATGTAGATAGTACGAGACTTAATATCGATGTTTCAATTCGGTGTACATTGTAAGATTTGAACTGAGGACCATGCATATGGGTAATTATTTCGAATTCGTGCCATACTAGGTTTCGAAAAGTTGACATTGACTCGATTTGTTGTGCTACTTTGTAGGTCATATGTTTGAATCTATCCAAAAGTTTTCTCACTACCATGGTGTTCATCATATACATATGAATTTGTATTAAAAAAGTAGCGTGGATATAGTGAAATGCGAAATCCACGTTAGAATTGGAGATCGCTATGTGACACACACTCTAATTCAAATAACTAATTATGTGACACACACTCTAATCCACGTTAGCGTTGATACCATGGATACCGTTTCGATTTTTTTAAATAACTCCTCATTAATTAATTTATAGTATCTCGTTTCGAATGACTAATTATTGCAAGGAAACCACGGGCATGGTAATACATACAGATTCGTTTGCAAATGAAAGAAGATCCGTTTGCATTCTCAAATGTAGGCGCACCAGGCAGACCAGGGTCATGTCATGGTGGTCGCGTGTGTCGGACATACGCTTAGCACCCAGCCACCCACCCCCTCCCCCCCCCAAAAAGGACAACGACAAAATAAGTTCGCGCTTCCATGTTTCGGATTGAAATATCTGGCGGCCCCAATTCCAGCCCTGCAAAATCTCCCTTCTCCACCGCCCCCTTCCGCGCCCAGATTGCTCAAATCCCTAATTCGCCGCCAACCCAAGCAAAGTTCGAATCGCCCCTTGTCTCGTCTCTTTCCCCACCTCTGTGCCGGACGACGACGAAGACGACGGTCACGCTTCACCACCGCACCGGAGCTACCTCATCTACGCCCTCGTCCACCGCACCGGGTGGTCCACCAACAATGTCGGCCACCACAACCGATGTGCCTCACAGACACCGACTTCCACCGCATCAGGTGCGCTTCACCGACGCCGTCTCCCGGCTCACCGGGGCTACTTCACCAAGCACATTGTCGCGCCTCCGCCCCCCGAGGCCGCAGGGCTTCACCAACGGTCTCGTCCACCGCATCATAGCGCTCCGCTGCCACTCAAGATCTGCATCCGTGCGCGGCCAGCCAACGCCAGCGCATCACCCTCAACGACTCTGAAGTGACCCGCACTCTAGCTAGGCGAGCATGCCCAAACGCCGGCCCGAACTAATTATCCACACATCACTCCCTTGTGCACTGTTCCGACGATGTTTGGATATCCTTTCACTGCTCTCTTAGCTTACACGCCTATCCAACTCTGACTTTAACTCTTATTTCTTCTGGAGATATCATCTGAAACGAGCAAATCCATTTTTTTAGCGAAGCATGACGGCGCTACGGGATCTGGTACACATCCTGCACGCCCGTATAACCTTGTAAGTATCTGTCCTCCGGTACAATAACAAGGTCGATTCCTCTTATTTGATCAGCCATTCATCGTGTACAAAATGCAGAGGAGGATGCAAGGAGCACAAGGCCTGCACATCCAAGAAAGTGGTAACATGGACTTGTACATGGAACATCCCAAGCGCAAGCAGAGCTGCAGTGAGCCTGTACAACGAGCTAGCGTAAGTCCCTGCATTTCATTTAATTCATACTGGCATTCGTGTATGATTCGTGTGCAGTGGTGGATCCACGAATTCAAGTTACCAGGGGCGAACATTTAACTTAAAAAATACGAAAGCACTTGCACTCCGGAAATCAACATAACTTGAGAAATGTGAAGCTACATGCACTTTGAAAAACAGCTAATGATCCAAAGTAGTTCAGATTATAAACACTAAATGATGCAAGCACCAAAAAACACAAAATGCAACATGGTGTAGAAGGACTACAAACATGGTCTGTACCTGCTTGAATTATTCGTTCTCTGGCTGAAAATATCAAAGTGTAATTGCACCTATAACCAGTGCGCAAACTGCATATCAATATATCTATCCTGCACAAGTATGCCAATAGTTTCAAACAACAGATTCGAAAAGTATTTATGCTACGTTGTCATGATACGGGGACTTTCTGGTAGATGGCCTCGACTTTTCCTCAAGCCATGAAAATGCACTATAATTTGCTTGTCATCAATGCCTGCAAATCTCTATGTCTCTCTCAACATAGCAGATCATCATTAGACACTAAATCCTTCAATGGGAGCTTGCAAAATTCTTGCATTAGATGCCTCATTAGACACTATATGTTCATCACCAGGAGCATGTAAAATGTTTGCATCAAATCCTTCATTAGCAGTCTGTTCATTAGACACTTCAGGCTCAAGAACAACATGAGCTTGGATGTTTGCACCGGAAACTTGATTAGATACATCAGATTCAGTCAGTTCAGTATTGATTGGGGGAGTTATAAAATAAGTAGAAATTGGTTTCATTTTCTCATAGATTCCCTACATACAAGCAGTTTTACAACACCGTCAGGTTTAACTATTGGCCAGAAATTGAAGAGTTGAATTAGATATAATCAGGGCTGTGATGTACCTGCTCGTTGCGCATGCTACTCTTGCAAGCTGCGACTGTCCATTTGTGCAAGCTCGATGCCTTGCCCGTGCTGCCGCCGCTGCCTCCCACGCAGGCTACACCCAGGGTTGGATCTTCATCTTCTTGTCCTTCCGTTTGCTTGAAGCCCGGCGACCGCCCTCCAACGAGGGCGCGAGGAAGTGCCGTGTCGGTCCGTCCAGCGGCGGCTAGGTTATGAGCGAACCAGACTGGAGGCTGGAGCGGATGAATTGGGATTTTTCTTGCTGTCGATCGATATGGGAGGCACTCGTTTGGGCCGCGAGCCTGCTATAGGGCCTGCCTTGCACTTATGTTATTGGCCTATCCAAATTGAAACATTTTTCTTCATTTTTTACATTGCATGCTTGTGCATTGGGACGAACAAAACTAGCCTGGGCCAACCTGGACGACTCAAACTAGGTGCACACTTTCGAGCCACCCGAGGCGGCCGCCCATACCAGCCCCTATGGTGGCGTCGCCCCTTTTTGCGTGTATGATAGGGGTAGTGAAAAATATTCCAGTGGCGCTTTTGATTTACCCACAGAATGGTTGAATTGCTTGTTTCTATGAACTGAGTTCGCCAATAATGTGAAGGATGCCAGTCTTTTCATCCTATTGTAGATTGCTTAGATCTCGATATGCCAAAAGTAATCGCATGAAATATACAGTAAAAGCCTGTGTGATGTGTGTGGCTACAACTAGTCTGACTACACGTCCTCATATAACATATCAAGGACGCACCATCTTACCAGATTAACAATTCGACTTACCAATGCAGTGTGGGAAGAAAGAAGTATTGGGACTGCGTATCCAAGCAATTGATGCCATGGACTCCTTCGTACAACCTTGTAAGCGAAAAAGAAGTTGCAGTTTGCCTATACAAAGAACTAGCGTAAGTTCAGTTACCTGCTTCTCGGAATTTTAGTTAGCCACTTATTGCAAGATTGTTCAATTATGTTGCTTGGCTTAATTTAGTTTGCTACTGATTACATAATGCCACAACCTGTTAATCCTATTATAGACTCCACCTATCTATGTGTTTGATACTTACTGTTAAGAATTACCTGTTTGCCTTAACTTAAATAGCTACTTGTTTGTTTAACTGCTTTGCTGCTGCAACAACGGGTTATAATGATGTTAATACCTACTTTTCAGCATCGAATTGAAACTCTTTAATTCCTTGTTTGTTTAACTGGTTTGCTGTTATAACTCCCAGTTGAGAAGTTTTGCTAACTTCAACTTTTCTGAATCCAATCGGAACTTTAATGGCAAAACAGGTTAGCCCAAGATCAAAGAGCGAGGTCCCCATGGACGTTGTATCATCCCACAGCAGTGGCACCGGCCCAATCGCGCATTATGAATTGCCAACTGCTGATGCTCTAGAGGCTAAACTAGTGGTAGAAAGAGATTCTGCTTCTGCACTTAGAGATGAAGTTGAGATGTTGAGGAAGCAAACAGCACAATCAGTAGTAGTACTCAAGACAACCATTAAATATTTGGTGGATTTCAAAACGAAGCAAGCTGGGACTGACCACATTGTTAAGGTCCTGAAGGAAAAAAGGAAATTAAATTCCCACTTGGTAAATCATAGGTGAAATGTTCTTTCCATCGTTGAATAACCTTTGTGTTGTTTGTTCATGTAATCAATCAAACCATTTGTTTTAGAGATCATGTAATAATTGTTTTTTGTTTTTTGTTTTTTGGTTTGTAATTTTATTTGAGCACAAGTCTGTATTAATTGATAAGACTCGGAGACATTTCATTTTGATTGCTGTGCCAGACCTACAAATATGCCAATCGGGCTGAATGTGCATTCAGCAATAATAGTAGTATAGATGGACCATAAGTGGCACGCATCGGAAAGGGCCAAGATGCTGTAGTAGCTTGGCTAAAAAAAGGATGTTGTTTTAGCAAAGAAAAGTACAGCGGCCTGGCTTATGTATGTTAGTTGATATTATTGATCCATATACTCTATAAGTGTTTATATGTCTGTTAGTTCTGTACATTCTTGGTTGATTCACTCGGTATTTGAATCTTGATACATCGCTTGTGTACATATCTAAATGGGAGTACACATTATGCTGCGTGTGACATTTGAGTTGGACATGAAGTGTTCCAAATATTCGAATTCACCTTAAAATGGATTCTAGCTTCTGAATTTGAGTATCGGCATTTGTAAACCATATTCATATATGACAGTGGAATACATCTTTGTCGTCCTTTTGAAGATATATAAAAACACATAGAATGATTTATAAAGATTCGTATAGGAATACAAAATGGATTCGAAATTAGTTGCCAGGGTAAACGTGGATGCTTATTGTCCCAAAATTCGAAAGAAGCGGCAAAATGTCCACTCCCACGTCGGCTGCCCGAAGCCAAGTGTTTGGGAGATGGAAATTACTGTCTACCCATTACACGGACAATCCATCGGCCCGATTTCCACTGCTCTAAATAGGGGTAGAATAGTAACTTCAATAAGACATGACACGACCGCCTCTAAGCTCATTCCAACATGGTGGGTGCCCAACATGGGCGGCAAAACACATTTGATTCAAGCCCGTCCGAAAGACCTCTGTTTCTCCCTCCATTTCCCCATTCATACACGGTGGGCGGCAAAACAAACTCGACTCGGTCGAAATCGATGTAGGCAAATATTTTCAATAGGGGCAGGTTTGTAACTTCACTCAGACATGACACAACCGCCCTACCTGTCAGCCCCGTTCATACACCGTGGGCGCCAACCATGGGTGCCAACCACCCTCTCCTCGCCCGAAATCACTCTGGGCAAATATTGGCGAGATGCGAGATTACCATCGTATCCCCAACCGACGAGACGTCCAAATTTTAAACGGGGGCTAAGTTCGTAACTTTCCCATATTTCAGACAGGTGTGTCCCAAAAACATGGTTCCCCGTACCTCTCCCTCCATTTTCCCATTCATACACCGTCCGCGCTAGAACACCATCCCCACACCAGCCTCCGTCCGCCGTCCTCCACTACATCCATCGCCGCCGTCCTCCACCACATCCATCGCCACTGTCCTCCACCATGCCGGAGTGCCTACCAAGACCGCGTCGTCCACTGCTAGAGATGGACGTTTCTCATCCACGACGACGGACCAAGAGCCTTGCATCACGTCCTCTCGCTTCATCGGCGCTGTCGTCCTCTTTGCCGGGGCCGCTCACACGACCTTCTCTTCCACCGCAATGGGACTTATCCCCCGATGCACCCGTCTACCGTCGCAGATCTGCTTCAACGCCACTGACAGCCATCACACCCTCGATGCCTACACGGCGCCCGAAGAGAGGTGGTACTTCATATCTCCTCAAATTTTTGATCTCAATCAGAAAATAGATCTTAACTTGGTTACTCTACTTTCTTTTCAGCTCTCAGAATTTTGTTCTTAGTTCGAAGCAAACAATGGCTGCTAAATATCATTTATCCGGTTTCCCCCTTTTATGATCACTATACGATCAGAATACGTGCTTCGTGTCATAATAGCACTGCTCGACCCATCAAGCTAAACAAGCTTAGTTGTTCAAATACGAATCGGATATTATTAAAACAGATTCGTTTAATTGGTCAGCTAAATGTTCCTAAATTAGTTTCGAAAATGCATGTCCGCCGCTCGGGTGTGTATCTCTACAGGGTGCCCACGGTGGGCCGGCCCACCCTGGGATTTTGGGTCATCCCAGGCCCCGATTCCCCTCTGTTCTGCTGCACGCTACCGATATATACTCGCCCCCAGCCGCCTGCCTCGCCGGCGACTTGCCGTCCCCGGACGGCATGACTCTAGGAGGAGACGCCGGACTAATAGGAGGTCAGGAGCCACTCGCCCAACAGCGTCACCGCTGCCCGGGCGCGCCGCCGTGCCTACCTTCCTAGTCCGTTTAGGGATCAGGCGTGCAGCACCCACTAAGCCAACCCGATTTATCCTGAGATAAGTCCTCAACACTCAGCAGCCACTCCTCATCACCCATTTTCTAATTGATTCATTACTCATTAGGCAGGACTGTCATTAGGGTTTGTTGTGTGCTCAGTGCTACCTACACTTAATGGTTCAGATGTATTTCGGTAATCTTTAGTACCTGTAAAGTTCACAGGGTTTTCAAAATTCCGGCCCTAGGAACAGACACTAGTCATTTTGGATTGTTGGTCATAGTGACATTGACCCAGATTACTACTGCAAGCCAGGTTTGTTGACAATTTTACTTGTCTTTCTTACTCATTCGATATAATATCCAATTATTCACGTCGATTAGTTGCAAACAATAAGTACTAGACAAACTTCTTGATTCAGATTTTCGACGGTCTCTTACTGCACTTACAATTCTGCATACTTGTCCTAGTAAGCTCACAAGTAAATAATTGATTCACTACATCTATGCTTGCCTTGTCATATTTGTTGTCAATATTCTTTTAGTGTGGACCACCCTGTTTCTAAATACTGCAACCGTAGACATGAGTGAATAGTATTTCTCTATGTGATCTCTTCCATCATGTGTGGGCAACGAACACTGCATTGTATAGAAAGAAAGTGTCATTTCCAGCTTTTACATAGGCTTCGATCTTTTACATGGAATACAATCTGCCTACTTGCTTTGTCTCGCGCTACCAACACTCCACCCTTGAAGCTAAACATTATGCCACTCATAATACCTTAGTTTATTTGTTCAAATATGAATTTCATATGATTCTAATGTTCCTACTTCAGTTTTGAAATGTATGTCTGCCTGTTATGGAGACATAAGGGGTTTGTATTTCTGTGTGTGGTCTGGTCAGCACGGTTGGGGGGTGAACTTTGCATATGTAGGGGTTTATAGGGAGACACTCTTCGAGTTGAATCCGCAATGCATTCCATAGATAATCTGACTACTTTTTATGTTTTCATGAATCTCAGATTCAGAACAACATAATAATGATTATGAGCTTGCGCGCATGAAAAGACTAAAGCAGAACAATGCCATGGCTGTCAAACTTGGCATTAAGGGACTGAAATCAAGTCTGGATGCAATGCAATGCAAACGCTCTCCACCTACAGATTCATGCTCAGAATATGATCCTAACAGTGATTCTGAGCTAGAGGGAGACCTAAGTCAATGTAGCTCCCTAGAGGAGGAGTCAGAGGAAGATGCCCTATCTTATTCACCCATCAAGGTGCTTGCTCTAACTTTCCAAGGTTATATCTGTCGCACATATCTTGCAACTGATGCTTTGCATTGCTTCTACTTTGTTGAACTGCCATTAGCTTAGTTTACACATCGTGTATGTGAATACGCCATGCCTATCCATTTTCAGTACATATTCCCTCTGCCATCATACCATATTTATCCATTCAAATGCTGGTCTTGTGTATCGGACGTTCAAAAGGAAGAGGGCGATTGCTGATCGTGGAGGAGCACAAGCAAAGTATTTGGAAAAGGTAGTGGCACCTGATAAATCAAATAGCCCATTAGGTGTAGTTGCAATATCACCTGACCCACAAAACACCCCAACTCTAGCAGACTCTAGCCCTACTACACTGGTCATTTCTGATGCCCCAACTCAGCAGACCCCAACTGCAGCAAACATTATGATTATGCCAGTTGACATAGCACCAGCTCTACGACGCAAAACCCCCATTCCAGCAAAGAGTACACCAAATCCAGTTGCCATATCCCTTTTCGAACCAGAGAGAGCCCCAATTGCAGCAAATAGGACCCCCGTTCCATTTCTTCCCAGTTTAGAAGACAAAGCTTATATTGTTGTCAGGAACTTTGTGCGCATCTTTCCTTCATGGAAAGATTATACCGCAGACACAGAACAATTTCCAGTCTTCCTCCGCAACTTACGCGCAAGTAATGTACTAATGTTATTCATGGTCATTGCTGCATATGTTTCTGCTGACAGAAGACACAAGATTTTATTCTTTTAAATAGGCGAGGACCAAACTAGATTGTGAAGACGAGCAAGGGTTGGTTGCGCTTTTCAAGCACTCGTTGATGAAGTATCGTTCCTACCTAAGGCAAGCGCCCTTCGATGGCAAGCCTCTAAACTAAATTTCTGTAAAGTCTCCAGTGCTACATTTATCCGACAGTGACTGGAATAATCTTGTTACACATTGGTCTCGACTGCAGCATAAGGTACTATCTATGATATGACATCACAATTGGAACTACATTTCTGCATTTGCCTTAACGTCTCACTAGTACGAAAACAGTTAGCAGAAGAACATTCATTCTCAAGGGACCACATAATCTCACAACTATACTGCACACTGCATTGCTCTTGTGAGTACCTCTAGCCCTGTATGACCATACTTACTTTCATAGCTGTTTGATTATGTAGCATCACTGCACATGTTAGCCTCGTTATCGTCTATTTGGTGGACATTATAAGATCCGTATGGACTCTTACATAAATTTAGAATTAACCCAATGCTTTTTGAAGAGGTTTAGCTCTGCAGTCCTCTTGTAAGGACTGAACATCGTCTATCACTGTACTTACATTAATAACTACTCCCTCTGTCCCATAATATAAGAACGTTTTGTACAGTACACCAGTTTTCAAAACACTCTTGTATTATGGGAAGAGGGATTGGTTCGTTGTGTAGCATTCTGCACCATATCTCCCTCGCCCACCATTTACTAAAAAAGATCAGATCTATATTTAATCTTACCAAAAAGTAGAATACACAGACAATGCCAGTGCAGAAGTGTAGCCCACTGCTCTTGTCAGTACATTTTGTCCTGTAATGCTTGTACTTCCAGGGATTGGTAGTTGATTATGTAGCATCAATCTGCATCTTATCTTCATTATCCTCTACCCCTTCCAGTATTATCATATCTATAATTACTCTCTACAAAATGTAGAGTACAGGCAATGCTTATGAAGAAGATTCTGTGCTGAAATTCTTGAGTTATCCTTCCCTTGACATGGAGAAGGGCATTATAAAGCCAGTGTTAACTGTTAATGTAAGTCAGTCCTTCTAAAGCCTT
Organism: Triticum aestivum; assembly: GCF_018294505.1. NCBI lineage: Eukaryota > Viridiplantae > Streptophyta > Magnoliopsida > Poales > Poaceae > Triticum > Triticum aestivum. Next base: position 184,359,933 of record NC_057814.1, read on the forward strand.
TATCCTCAACTGCTGTTTAATTTGCTCATACTCCCTATCGTTTACTGCTGTTTAGTTTGCTGTTTCTACCAAAATGCATGTTCGCAAGAACCGTAAGTTCTAAGTTTTACTTGTAAAACCAAATTCCTTATTCATACCATGCACATTACTCAATACTCCCAATATGTATGCTTGTTTTTGTGGATCTATATCCAGTGTGTGGTGAAGCAGCCCACATTTGCACCTTGTCATCTCTTGTTTTTATCTTATTGATGTGGCTGATGATATGAACAACATGCCATGCACATTAACCAAAATAGATACAATGATTTTCTTTGCCCTTCATCTATGCTTGTTATGTTGACATGGTAATCCAGTAGTGTGGTGAAGCTCCCCGCATTATGAACAATGCCAAATTATGCTATTGATATTTTGAACTTACTCTTTATTTTCTAATTTGAAATTGGATGGAATTGATAGCACAGTTATCATCTTTGTTTATACACGTGCAAAACCGGTCATCTCTCTGCTTTGTTTCAGGGTGATATGCCTGATGGCATGCACAAGTCTGCTGTAGGCTGTGAGACAAACCCAACATATATTGCAGCAAAGAAGGCAAAACATCTTGAAGATAGCGAGACAACCCCAAAGACTTGTCTTGATGCAGTGTTCAAGTTACATGAGACTAGCAGTCAGACAAGCTCACAGAATTTGTTGTCTGAATCAATTCGACTTCTTTAGTCCCAAGTTCTAGCAGAAAGGCATTCTACAACTCAACTTTGACTTGAAGTCCTATCTCTAAGAAAGATTGCGGAGAACACCAATGAGAACCTCATCGCTAAACAGCTACACCTAGAAGCTATGACCGACATGCTTGGTCGGTCTCACAGCCTTGCTCAGCAGCTTGCGCAGCAGTTCCCGCGCAAGGCTAACCTTTCTTGAACTGTCTTGGAAGTGGTCTCGGTTCAGTATTATTTTGTTACGCTACAATGGTGCCCAGTTTTTGTAATCTGCTTCTTCGTTGCGCTTTATGATCACTGGTGGCGAACTTCGATGCCCAGTGGATGTAATATACCATAAATCCTTTATTGTATAGTGTAGGTTTATTCTTAGTTACTATGCCGTAATTTCTTTATTGTATAGAGTAGGTTTGTTCTTAATTCCTACTAGTTACTGCCATCATTCGCTATCTGAAAAAAAACAGATGTAGTCGACCGGGCCGAAACATTCGCCTCTGACGGGCCTGGTGTTTAGTGGGCCACAATTGGGCTGGCCTGCATCATTCTAAGGCCCGAATGATTGGGGCCTTCACACATTGCGCGAGGCCCACAACTTACACCGGCCTATATTTTAGTTGGGCCTTTTGTGGACCCATCGCTTAGTTTGGCCCAGGTAGCTTTGGGCCATTAACAGGCTGAATATTGTACTGGCCTGTTACAGCCCAGATGAAACCATGGGCCTTTAGCAGGCCGAAATGCATATTGGGCCTCAATTTTCACTAGTCATCGACGGGCCTTCAGCAGGCTGAAATGTAAACCGGGCCTTTTTGGGCCCAGTTATATCACAGGCAGTTACCAGGCCGAAACATATCTCGGGCCTTAGTTGGCCCACTGATATCATGGGCCTTTAAGAGGCCGAAAGCTTAGTACAGACATCAACGTGCCGAATTATGCGACAGGCCTTTAACATGCCCAAAGTCACGTTGGGCTTAACTGTTGCCACCTTTATCACGGGCCGTTAGTGGGCCCGATGTCCCGTCGGACCATATATGGCCCATGGGCAGCACGGGCCATTCCCAGGCCGAAAGTCACACCGGGCTGAAATGGGCCCATGTCTACATCGGGCCTCTAATAGGCCGAAAGTCACTACGCTCTAATTGGGCCCAAATATTCGGCGAACAATTAACGGGCCAGATCTGGCTTCGGGCCGTAAATGGGCCCAAATATTCGGCAAACAATTAACGGGCCAGATCTGGCTTCGGGCCGTAAATGGGCCTTTATTAAGCAGGCCATTATTGGGCTGGCCCACTAGTACCTGAGTAAGTACTACGGACCTTTGACTGGGCCGGCCTTTTTAACCTATATGGGCCTCTGTTGGGCCGTGCCACATGTCGACGTATCATAGGCGCTTTGGGTCAAATGAGTGGATGGCATCTGTCCCAGTGGTGAGCCGACATGTGTTTCCTCCAGCCAATGATGATTTTACACGTGGAAAATCCCCATTGGTCGGGGCTGTTAACGGGTTATCGGATCCAAAACTGGACCCGATAGCTTAACGGCGTTCCGTTATGGTGGATGCCACATGTCGGTCACCCTTGACGAAAGCACTTCTGTGACGCGCGATTTATCGTCATGGAAGTGGACACTTCCGTGATGATAATTTTGGTATGTCATGGAACACTTCTACAACAGCACAGGTATGCCTATCTTGATTATGTCATAAATTTGTCATGGATGTACATGCATGACAGAAAATGTGACCTACTGTGACAAACACGTATCATCATGGAAGTGTATTTTTTGTAGTGAACTCTGCATGGGATGTCTACAACAGCCCAGAGCGGCGCCCCCAAAACAAGCCCCTGGCCGCATCGTAAGTACTAAAAACCCGTATACGTCCATGTATCCGGCCTCTTTGCTTCATGGTATTAATATGTTAAATTATGCTATTACAGTCCGGCCCACGACAGCTCCAGCGATCCTTGTCAGGGGGTTCGCTGGATTCAAAGGCGATGGCCAGCGAGTCAGCGCCGGCCGCCCACTCTCCCACGGCCAAGGGTGATGATGAGGTGCTGTTCCAAAAGACCTGCTCAGGCCAGGGAGAGGTTCAGGAGGTCGTCAAGGTGGCGCCAGAGGATGACTCCTCGGCCGCCGGACACATGGGGGAGGAAGCCCCCATGGAGACTGGTGATGGGGGCCATATCCAATTCGACCCCTAGTCGAATACCATTCCGGAGACCTATACGGCTCCGGAGTCAAGTGAGCAGCCTCCCCCAAAAGGAGGAGGTGTGCCTATTACGCCGGTGACCTCCCTCCAACCAGAGGCACCAGATAATCTGCTGGAAGCGCTACGAGGCGCTTCCATTGTGGAGGAACACCGTATCCTTATGGGTACGGTGATTGAGAGGGTTTAGTCCATTAAGAGCGGACTGACCGAAACTTGCGGCAGCTTGCTGACAGGCTTTGAGGTAAGTGACGCAAAAGAAAAAGTCCTAGTATAGACAGTAGCCCCTGAGACACTGTCCGGTGTTCGGAAAGAAAAGCCGGACAGAGGATCAACTTATTTTTGCAGGAAACTAACTAAAGGATGTCTTATATGAATAAGCAGGCATCGTTGTTGGCTGCAACCTCTCATGCTGCGGAGGTCTTTGGACTAAAGCAGAGACTGGAGCGGGCCGAGGAGGAGCTCAGCCAAGCGAGGAAGCAGTTAGAGGACAAGCAAGGTATGTAATGACTTGTTGTATATTCGGAAAGAATAAATGATGTGTATTGACCGCAGTGCCATAATATTTGTAGGAGCGATGACCGAGGTTGAGGTCCTTAAGAAGGCACTGGCCGAGGCCAAGGAGAAAGCTGCCAAGGAACAAGCCGCTCGTGAGAAGCATGAGGCCAGGCTTGATGAGGTCCCGCAGGAGCTCCAGGATGCCGTAAAGAAGTGCGGGTCCTTGGAACGCGATGTTTCGGCTCAAAAAACCGAACTCGCCCAGGCTTGCTAAAGCGCACAAGAGGCCCGGCCGAAGCCCAAAGCGCCCTCCAGGAGATCCAACAGGCGAAGAAGATCGCAATGGGTAAGGCATTTAGTATGCAAAGCAAGCATGTGGAGAAGAAGTATCTCTTACTAACCCGGATTTGGAGTTCTCCAGGGGCGTTTGCAGATCTGCCACGTAGCGTTTCTGACGCTGCAGAATTCTTTCGAGCCGAAGAAGGGAGCTCAACGGAGAAGCTGTTCTGGTTGCAATACCTTGTGCTAGAACATCTGGTGCCCTTTAGCGATCAGCTAAAACAGCTGGTCAAGCTGCACAGGGTGGCTGAACTGGCCATGAAGGATTTGATAATCTGGCAGTGGCCTGCCGAAGCTATACCCAGCAGCTACTTCGGGCTCGTGAAGCGGCTGGTGAATGCCTGCCCTTGGCTGGACGTCGTCAAGCGGTCGGTCTGCATCGAGGGCGCGCGCATGGCCTTCGCCCGTGTCAAGGTGTGGTGGGCGAAGATGGACACCGTCAAGCTTGTGACCGAGGGGCCGCCTGAGGGCAAGGAGCACCGCACGCCCGAGCGGTATTTCGAAGACGTCCTGGAGGGGTCTCGTATTGTGGCGACGCAATGTGCGCAAGACATGATTTTCGAATGAATACATTCATGTTGTCTCTGCCTTGTATGATGAAACAAAGTCGTTATGTAATATAATGTTTGTTAAAAAAATTTACCTGCTGTGCAGCCGTGTTTATGTAATTCTGAGAGTTGGCCAGTCGTCGGCTTCTGCCCCCTTGTAGGTAGTACAGGGGTGTTCGGGATGTAATCTAAACACTCTTGATCCAATTGTTTGGTCCTTGAAGGAGGTGTTTAGCGCAACGAACCAGGCAATCGGACTATACGGCTTTATCACCCTCACTTACACTAGAAAAAAAGACACATCCGTGACATTTTGGGCTGAACGAAAATCTTTTCTGTCATACTTATGACACTTCTATGACGATAATTGTGACAAAACCCGGTATCATCAAAGATGTGGTGGGGTCCTAATTCTATGACAAAAAATCATGACAGAAAATGGGCTTTTCGTCCTGGGCGGGCCGGAGACGCAGCTGCATGACATTCTTTGGGCCGTCCATGACGGAAAAAACCATGGTAGAAGCGAGGGCGAGGAAGATATCGGGGAGTCCCCGGTTACGGTGGGTGGTCGGGGGCCGAGCGATGCGCGTTTCTCTCATACACGCACGCGCGTGGGTGCGAGGCGTTGGGCTCTAACTGAACCCGAGCGAGGCATTGGGCTCTAACTGAACCCGAGCGATTGCACTGCAGGCTATGCATTACTGAACCCGAGCGATCGATCGATGGTTGTTAACTGAACCCAATCGAGCGATTCCTCCGCTACTGCTGCTAACTAAAGCCGATCGATGCTACCTCTGGATGAACAGTGAGCGTTGCTGGGGGGGCTTGGATGAATAGTTCCCGGTGGGGGTGGATGAACAGGACCCCATGGCGTTGCCTCTGGATGAATAGTGAGTGTTGCTAGGGGGTTTGGATGAACAGTTCCCGGTGGGGGTGGATGAACAGGACCCCGATCGTTCGAGCCGGTTGGGGCTGGATGAACAGGACCCCGTGGAGGGCAGGATGAACAGGACCACCCCGTGGAGGGCAGGATGAACAGTAGACGGTGGAGGGCTGGATGAACAGTAGCCCGTGGAGGGGTGGTTGAACAGGAGCCCGTGGAGAGGGCTGGTTGAACAGTAGCCGGTGGAGTAGCGCGCGGTGGAGGCTGGATGAACAGGAGCCCGTGGATGAACAGTCGCAGGTGGAGGCTGGGGGAGGTCGACGGTGGATGAACAGTAGCCCGTGGAGGCCGGAGGGGGTCAACGGTGGAGATGAACAGTATCTCGTGGAGTCCCGTTTTGCGGTACACCACACCCCTCCCGATGAACAGGACCCCCTTTCGACCGTAGCGCTCCAACACAAGTCTGTTTCCTCTGTTTTGCGGTATGCCACACCCCTCCCGATCAACAGGACCCCCGTTTCGACCGTAGGAGGTCTGTTTCCTCCGTTTTGTGGTACGCCAGACCCCTCCTGATGAACAGGATCCCGTTTCGAATGTGGGAGGTCTGTTTCCTCCGTTCTGCGGTACGCCAGGCCTCATTTCCATCGGCTCTTCCGTCCAAGCCCTTCCGATGAACACGACGACGCATTCTGTTCCGACCCAGCCGGTTGGCTCCCCATGGACACGACGACGTCGTCGTTTCTCCGTTCCGACCCAGCCATGTACACGAGCCCTGGCCATACGTATGCGCGAGTAGGCGTTCGAGACCCTGCCCGTATGTACGTACGTGGCCGTATTTTCTTTCTTGCACACTGGCCACTGTACGTACGTGTACATGCTACGTGCGCACCTCTACTACGACACATGCACGCCTCTACATCGACCAGTATGTATGTACACGTTCGCGACCAGAATGAAAACGCTACGTATGCTTCGACTAGGTGGGTCCCGACTGTCAGGCACTTCCTTGTGTGCGAAGATGTAGCTGGTGGGTCCCAGCAGTCAGGGGGCGAATCATTTTTTTTTGCCCGGACGCACTTCCTTGCGTGCGAAGATGTAGCTGATAGGTCCCAGCAGTCAGGGGGAACGTTTTTTTCGCGAAATACAGTTGTCCGTCCGATGGGTCCCTGCTGTCAGGTGGAGGAATAATTACTTTCCGCATAATAAGGAGGCACTTCCTTGCGGCTGCCGTGGACCCAGCTGTCAGCCTCTCCACGACAGTACTCTTCCGATGGAAGTCGTTCCTTGACCACGTTGACCATGCCGCGCCGAGAGCACCAGGGCGGTGGACGACGGCGAGGCCTAGGATGGGGGTGACGCGGAGCCGGGGAAGACGTGGCAGTGGATGCCCACGCGGAGAGGAGTACGAGGGTGCACTGGTTCAGCTGCGGTGTGAGGCTGCCGTCACCGCAGAATAACAGGGGGTGTGGGTGAGTAGAGGGACGCCCTGGCCAGCGGTGGGAGTAGTAGGGGGCGGTGAGGCCTACACGGGAGGCGGGAGCAGGCGGTCCTGCCGGCGCTGGATTTGGCGGCTGTAGCAAGAAGATCAGAGATTGAAGAAACACGACGGCCGTTGGATTGACATCCAACGGTTACGTCTGCTAGAATCGTTTGTTGACGTATATAATAACTAAACAAATCTTGCATACGCATCAACTTAATAGGCCCATAAGTCAGACCATTCCCTTTTTTTTAATAATTTATATATAGCTCATTGCGACTTCTTATGCAATTTATTGCAGTCCGTTTTTTGGGTTGGCCAGGGCCAATTTCGCATATTTCTATGGGTTCCAAACTATTTTTAATACCGAAATGTTGAGCCAGATTTAAAGTACTTTGAAGATATATTTAAATTAGGTTAATGCCCAATGAAATAGGAATCTGAAAATGTGAAAAAATTCAGAGATTATAAAGTAATTGCCAATTTGTCATCTGTTTTTATATTTACAACCCATTTCATATTACTTTCAAGATTTGCAGGCGTCTTGAAAGAGTTGCAGCCCGTCAGGGCATAGAAAAATAAGTAGGCCTGGATTGAGTATTCTTCAGAAAAAATAAACTGGGCTCATTTTCACAAAGAAAAAATAGCTGGGCTGGTCACATGGTGAACATAAAATATAAAGCTAGGCTAGAAGGGCCACAGCCCAGTTCAAACCCCGCTCCGTCTCAACAATAACAAAAAAAATACTACTCGAGCTGCTACGTCCCAGGTGTCAGCCGATCTTGTGCTGTTCTCTTGTCTATTGACTATATACGCTTACAATGTCGTGGGTCCCAGATGTCAGGAAAACACTAGGAGGAAGCATTTTATTTTTCCATACGCTGACATGGTGGGCCCTAATGTCATCCTCTCCATGTACTTCTGCCGATTCCTGTTGTTGGTTGACCATGTTGACAACGCGAGAGGGCGGCGCCGCGGCGAACACACCAAAGCGCGCGGAGGACGACGGTGAGGCCTCGGACGTCGGCGTTAATGATTTAGGAGACGGTGGGGCGGCGATGCGTGCGCTGAGGCGCAGCCAGCCGTGCGAGGCGGAAGCGGGCGGCCCCGCCGGCGCTGGTTTGGTTTTGGCAGCTGGAGGAAGACAGGACTGAAGAAACCCGACAGATTGTAAAAGCAGCAGGAGTACTTAACAACCTTAACTGAAACCAGCAGGGGCACTTAACAACCATAGCTGAAAGCAGTATGAGTACTTGTACAGGTTCAACCGTACAAAGCACGCCTTGAACAGTGCTACTTTGCCTACAGTTAACCAAGGGTGAGGCCGCCAAGCCCCAGGACAAGGCCCAGGTGCCACCCCGCGCATCCACAACCTTCTGAAAGCAGCTTCATCTCGCAATGTGGTCAATAAATAGGATATTCACTTTAGATCCATGGAAAAGCAGGAACATAATCTTCTGTCCTATTCTCCAAGATGGACGGGCCTTCATTATTTGAGACCACCCATGAATAAGTATATTTTCACCTCCAAGGGAATGGAGTAGGTCGACGTAAACATCATGTTGTAACCAAGCACAAGTCTGACCTGACCATTGTCAGGCATCTGTATAGGAACAATAGAAGTGGGCAGTTTCTGTTTCAAGAAGATCACAGCTGTAAAACTGTGTATAAGCAATAGTTTATGAACAACATATATAACAGAAAATAGCTCGTACCATAAGTTTCTCGACACAGTTGGACCTGTTCAACGAGTGCAGCAGTGGCACACATATCCCACGTGGCTTCCACCATTGAAACGCCCCACAAGGACCTCAAGACGATCAATAAAGTGTAGGAACTTGTGGATGTCATCCCAGTCAACTTCAGTGCCATCAGTAACAACCGAGTTGTTACAGAATAACAAACGAGCAGCCTGCTTAACTCTGAAAAAACCTACACGTGCTACCAATTATAAGAAAATATTAGTTAGAAGTAGCATATTCGTGAGAGATTCGTTGCTAGTTCTAAAGTTAAATTGTGATCAGTTAGACAGAATAGGTGGATTAAGAAGTAATCGAGGCAACAAGCAAGAACTAGATACAAAACTAACATGGATGAACAATTGGAACAACGTCGGGGTGGAAGATCGCAGTGAAGATGAGACCAGGTTCTGCTATTTCCATCAACATTCGTGCGCCAACTTTCAGTCCGTAACACTTGAGAAAGTTTATCCAAGTTCGGCCATAAAAAAGCAGTGATCTTCTTGGTTCATGAACCCAACTCAAAACTTATATCCATGGCTTGTCTTCATTGTTACCATTAAACTGGTGTATTCAGATATGGCAAGGCCGAGCATCTTGAGTACATGTGTTCTGGCAGAGCAAGGAATGCACTGCAGGAAAAATGATATGAGAGCACAATGTATTCCCTATATCCAAATCTAGAAATACTTTCCTCCTTCACGTCAGTGTTGACCATGGTACTAGTACCTTTTATCCAAATATAGCAATCCAAATTTCCAAATTAGTCGACATCATGTTCAAAAAACCCCACCCTCCCGGATAGAAAAGAGGATTCTAGGAACATACTGTGCGCGTTTTAAAATCCTGTGTTAGGATGAGAAGGAACAAGTATGGCGTCTCGCTGAGGGCGCAGAAACCTGTAGGGTCCTCGGACTTTGGGCACTGCAAATGAAACACACTAGATTCAGTAGGAAGAAAATGCATCAACGGCGGCGGCTGCCATCCTAGGAGTGCCCGCGACCAAGGGACTTGGATTTATCGGGGATGGATGAAGAATTCGTACCAAGTTCTCCATGAGAAAACCCTATGCAATCGCCGAGCGGGGGTTTTCTCCGAACAAGCAGACAAGGGAGAAGGGACTCCGGCCGAGTGAAATATTGCCGCTTCGTCCGTCCAGCTTACTGCTAAAGCTGGAAAGGTGGGTTTTTTTTTGTGATTTGACGGCTCATTGGGCATTAATGCGGCGCTACGACCGGGGTGTGTCTACCTTGCAGTTGTGCACTCTAATTTGGTGCATATGGCATGTGGACCCCGTTGCCGGATGCCCCACATATCAGCGCAAGGAAGTAGAAAGACAGGAGTAACTAGTTATTACACATAAATATATTTTTGACAGAGAGATACCCTCTGTAAAGAAATATAAAGATATTTTATATCACAACTTTATACATAAGAAAAATCAAGGGGAATATATATAACATATATAATTATAAAAAATAGAGTTTTTTTAACACGGTATAGATGAGTTGGTGATGATGGTGTGCCTGTCATCCTGCAATATAGGCCGTCCGATTTATATCTGACAGATAGGAAGGAAACTATGGCAATTTTGCAAAAAGGTACCCACACACCTCTCCGCATTTGCAAATAAGGCCTTCCCTCGTTCATCCTTTTCTCTCAGAAGATAAAATACTCATACAAATGCATCTTGATGCTACGTGCAACGCACGAGCATTATGGGGGTTCAGCTGAGAAATACTCAGACAGGCTCACGGTTCTGGACTTTGGGCCATAGGCTGGTGGGCCTACATGTTTGGGGGCCCATGTGTTCTACCTCAGCGCTTTTCATATTGCAAGCAGTCGGTACGATGCTAGTTTTAGATGCTGTCGCAAGGCGAATACACAAAATTGAATAAAGCACAGCAGCTGTTGGAATGAAATCAAACGACAGTTCCTAACCAGCAATCAGAGTTGCAATTCTAACAATGATACTGTCGTACTACTTATACACACAGGACACTTGTTTCACCATGCCAGAGTATTACATCAAAATCTCTCGGCAGATAGATCAGTTCGGCAGTACTGAAGAATTTCAAAGTTGATTTGGACCAGCTCTCCTTGCCGAGAAAGTTCGATTTTGACATCATCCCCTACCGCAAGATATGATTTAGATTTGAACCTTGACCATCCTTTAGCATCAATCATCATGCGACAATCCTTTGTACTTACGGTATATTGAGCAGGTTCATTCACACCAAGGCTGCGCATGGTAAGAGAAACTTGGCCGCTGTCGCCCGGATTGTTGAATGACTCCCTCGTTGCTCTAGGAATTCTCTATTTGCAAACAAGAAGACATACCCAAACAGTTAGATCAACACAGTGAATCATGTGAAACAACATGGAAATAAAAAAGAACGAAACACTTGGGCGGCCAATGCTTACAAAAAAGGTGGACGTGTCGGTTTTTGTAAGGACTTTGGTATATGAAGTGCGAACTGCAGCCCAGTCTGTTGCCGGTGCAACTGCTCGTTCGGTTGCCTCTGCACGGGCCGGAGCAGATGCAAGTGCAAGTGTTGGTGCAGGTGCCGAAGCCGCAGCTGCTGCCGGAGATGGTGCTGCTTGTAGAGCTGGTGCCGGCGTCGGAGCAGGTGCCAGTGTCGATGCCCGATCCTCCGGTAGATCAGCCTGAGCCGCTGACGCGGTCGGTACCCAATCCTCAGCTGGATCAGACTGAGCTGCTGCCGCTGTCAGTGCTAGAGCAACTGTCGGTGCTCGATCCATTGCTGAAGGTGGTACCGATGTGCGAGATAGCGGCGATCGTGTCTGGTCTGGTATGATCAGCTTTCTAACTTGCTAGGCTTCGTGACCGTGATCCAGTTTTTTTCTTCATTTCTTTTAAACGCGAGAAGGAATAATTGTGGCGTTTTTGTTAAACCAAACTACAGTTCATCATAGGGATTCAGCTTGTGCTCAGACAACAGACTGATCCAATTTTTTCCAATAATATAAGTGATGGACAGTGCCTTCGTTACTGACACGACATAAGAAGTGAAACCTGCAAAAATAGCCATCGTAGAGCAAACCAAATGGTTTATTCTGTGATGAATGTCACATGGCAAAACCTGCATCGTAAAATTGCAGGAAAAGAAAGAAAACATGACATTAAATCAATAAGATTTAGACAGTAAATCAATAAGATTTACTTGATGTGACACGAGTGAATCCTTACCAGGAAATCACTATGTTGAAGTACTAAACAGAAGATTGATCGTCCAACTACGGGTGGCATGTAGGGGCCCAGCCTACTCCCACAAGCAGGACAGTCCAAAGGTCATGACAAATCGTATGGACCGAACATCCATGGGACTGGAAATCCTGGTGGGTGTGATAAACCCTGCAATGCATACAGATATTGGAGTGTAACCATAATTGATAAACCGTCCTCACAAAAAAGATGATCTGGATACTTCAAAATATACAGACTGAATTGAGACATTAACATAGACCGTTCTCAGGACTGACCACACACCAAAAGCGGCAGTACTAATAAACAATGCAGGGTTCACAAACACAAATCAAGTACTGAACAATAGTACTTACTACAGACAAGCAAAGTTGCACTAATTAAACTCTGCAGACTATTCTTGCCACCGACCTACGGGATGAACCCCGCATAACTGACTAGGCCATGGACTTCGTGAGAGATGTCTACATGGACCATCACCATCTCATCAACCTTGGAGAACCTAACAGAGTGGTCTTTCCACTCATAAACATGATCATGAAGACATGCCGCATCAGATTTGTTGGGAAGCTTTACAAGAACCACACCCTTTGTAATCGAAGGCACAACCAAGAAACTGTTGTGGTCAAGTACAACCTCGAGAACACGCCTGACAACAATGCTACAGGAAAACACTAGTTTAGGACACGTGGCGACAAGGACACATCAGCTGGATAGTTTAGCAGTAGAACTCATCCTCAGGTCTTCCAGTTCACACGGCATGACTTTGAGAACTTCATCTCCACCGCGGACCTGGTTCTAATTCAAACAGAAACCATATTTTATTACTACCTCCATTTAGAAATATAAGATGATTTTCGATATTATACTCCATATATGACTACATATACGCACAAAAATGAGTGAACACAGACACTAGAACATGTCTTCAAAGGCATGAGAGCAGAGGGATTACTTGCAATATCCATAACACAAGTTACTGAGGCAAATATGCCCTCTTCAAAGCTAGCATTGATGTTCATAAAGAAACCATAATCACAAACCCAAAAGAAGAAAAGAGAGGGAGTTATAGGATCAGTCTCGGGGTTGCAAGACCGGGGCTTGGCCAGAATCAACACCATTGATGTGCTCACCTTTACTTCTTTGGGAGAGAAGAACAATGGCAGAAGCAGGTCGGGGTTTTCTTGAAGGAATGAGGAACAAGATGAGGGAGAAGCGAGGGTTGGGTAGAGAGGAAGCTGAGAGAGAAGAATGAAATGATGGTTGCTTCATCCGTCCAACTTACTGCTGGAAAGGAGGGGGTTTTGTGATTTGACGGCTCATTGGGCATTACTGCGGCGCTTCGATCGGGGTAGTCTACCGTCACTCTACTACGGAGTACTTTAGTGCATGGCTGGTGGACCCCGATGCTGGCTGTCCCACACGTCGGCAAAAGTGAGTAATTTAGTGCATGGCTGGAGGAGGATCCGCACGGTAGAGCGTGTCCACTATTTTTCTGAAGAAAAAATGATTACAACAAGTGTTTCCACTCTTACAACGGAGGAGTGCGGAACATGGCAGCCACTTGAACATACACAGTGCTCCTACTACTAGGCATGTGCAGTGGTTCATATGTCAGTACTACATAATCTTGTTGCTAGTGTAGTAAGATATGACGACGACAAATGATGTTGTGCGCATGTCAACTATATGAACAGTAATGTAGTAACATAGTACCGCTTTCTCGACTGTCCGGTCGAGAATTAACGGTGAAATCAATGTTAACAGAACTAGGTCTACAGCGCACGGAGAGTACGGTGCTACAGTACTCCACGAAACATGAACCATATGAAGCACGAATAGTGTTAGGCAGGGTGTATGAAGGGTGCACGGGATGGGAGCAAAAGTTCCCTTCTCGACCCACTTTTGGGTGTTTGGCAGAGTGCATGAAGGGTGCATGAGTCCACACTAGTAGGTTAACACAAATACACGAAGAGGAAACAACTAGTCTGTCTAGGTGTTTAAGTCATCTTACGTTGTGCACTGCGACCAAGGCGGAGAGGAAAACGAGAAAACTTAATGTCTTTTTGCTAATTAATAGCATTGCATGCAATGAACTAACCACAACATGTCATGTTTATTAGTCTCAAGTCATTGAAAGCATGCACGGCCCACGTCTCTTATTGGTTGATATGTCACAAAACAAGAAACGGGGAGGGAGTTAATGTACCGTGCCTAAGTGTTTTGGGATTATTTGGTTTTCGTAAGGTGACTTACACACTATATTGAGATGAGAATGCAACCAAAGACACCCACACGCTTTGTGCTACAGTGACTGATCTGCACCGTCTGAGTTTGATCCAACGGTCATGTTGCACCGAGACATGGACATGCCCACGCAGAGGGCGCCTAAACACCACTGAAGTCCCTCTGCTTCTCGAGGCGCACAACGTTGGTGATGCAGGGGCAAAACGGCTGAAAGGCAATGCAATATACGGGAAGGCGGAGGGAGCCAGCCGAGGAGCGGGGAATCTTTTGGTTTTCACCATGGTAAAATACCAGTCGACGACTTCTCACATCAGGGGGCAGTGGGTTTTACAGGCGGAGTCATCGTGACTAATTGCTGCCGCGCCTGCTCCCGTCAATCAAAAAATTAAAAATCCTGCCGCGCCTGCTCCCGTCAATCAAAAAATTAAAAATCCTGCCGCACTCAAACACCAGAGCAACGCCGCGGTGGATGTTTAACTTTACCTGCCGGCAAGTAGATAAAAAAAGGGGTGAAAAAACAAATGTGGCGGCGGCCTAGCTAATCGGTCGAACTAGCCCAACTCGCTAGCCACCGTGCTTCACTGATGTACTCGGCGGGAAAAGTGGTCTTTCATGATTTGACGACTCATTTATTTACTTCCTTCGGTGAAAACGCGCGGTAGGGCGTCCCACGTCAGGAAGAATATATGCGTGCACCACCCGCGAGGACCCCGAAACCGCGCGGTAGGGTGTGCCATGTCTCGGCACGGAGGAAAAATGTGCGTGTAAAAATTTACTGTATCAGGCGTAGTACATATGGTTCGACCTCGGGACCCAGCCAGTCAGTCGAAAATGCCCCACTGGCCACACAGCTTCATCATGCTAACATGGCACGGAGGATAGTTATGGTTAGCTCCGTCTCAACCAGCCACAACGTCTCTTGTTCTAGGCGATTCTTCTATTTTCCAAGCTTTTTTTAGTTGTAATAACACCATGGCAAGCTAGCGCAGCTCTTCGTGTGTGCCCGTGCAAAGGTTAGACGATGGAGAGAAGAGAGAGATCGCAGACCTGGGACCCACCAGTAAGTGAGTCAACGGTCATGCACGTGTAGACGAGGCACTCCCTCTACTCTACTCAACGTAATACTGTATAAAATCAAGTTATGGGACAAAGCCAACAACCGTTGTTGTTTCAGGCTATCGACTTACGCTTTGTAGTCCAGGTTGCCAGTTCGAATCACGTCTTCCAAATTTGTTAGTTTTAGGTCCAAATTTGATTAATGACAAGTGGGACCCCCGTGTGTTGTTCCGATATTTCAGTGTAGGATGGTTTTTTTAACAAACACTTTGCGCGGTTAGACAAGTAACGGCACAAGTTACACGTATTTTGCAAGTTTACGAACAAAAATGACAGCGGCATAGAATATCACATCCCCCCGCAGCTAAGATGCTATGGTGATACGAGTTTTTACACCGTTGGAAGTGAGATCCAATGGCTTGGGAGTAGTCTTTGTAATTATGCGCAATTTCCAAACTCTCCCAATGTTTTTTTGCAAATAAAACATTCAGGCCTCATGTGTGCCGCTGCATCTTGGATCCAATGGCTCCCCGTTGCTAATATTAGGTGCTCCCCGTAGCTTAATTACCTGCTACGGTGATATGAGCATCTAGGTCGTATGATCAGTGATCAGATGGCACATGCGCCGTACTTGTACTTTCTGCGCAATTCCCAAACTTCTCAGCCGTATATTGCAAAAACATTCAAACCTCCTACTGTGGGCCGTTAGATCTCCGTGAACTCGTATCACCATAGAATCTATGGTGCGGGAGCACCTCATATTATCCCGTGCGAGAAAACATAAGGTGCTCTCGCAACTTGGATGCTACGGTGATACGAGCTTCGAGGTCGTTTGATCTGAGATCCAATGGCATGTGAGCAGTCTTTGTGCTTGTAAGCAGTGGCCGAACTCTTTGGGGGATTTTCTGCAAAAAACCATTCGAACCACCGAGGAGGCGTTGGGTCACAAATCCAACGGCTCCGAAGAGCTTGTATCACCAAAGCATCTAAGGTGTGGTAGCACATGATATTCTTACATATAGGAGAATATGATGTCCTCCTTCATCTTAGATGCTATGGTGATACGAGCTTCGAGGTCATTTGATCTGAGATCTAATGGCATCTGAGCAGTCTTTGTGCTTGTAAGCAGTGGCCGAACTCTTTGGGGACTTTTCTGCAGAAAAACATTCGAATCACGAAGGAGGCGTTGGGTCACAAATCTAACGGCTCCGAAGAGCTTGTATCACCAAAGCATCTAAGGTGTGGTAGCACATGATATTCTTACATACAGGAGAATATGATGTCCTCCTTCATCTTAGATGCTACGGTGATACTAGCTTCGAGGTCGTTGGATATGGGATCAAAGGGCATCTGAGTAGTTTTTGTACAAATTGTGTGCAATTCTCAAACTCATCAAGGTTTCCTGTAAAAATATTAAGACATCATGTGAGCTGCTATATCTCAGATCTACAAGCTCCAAGCAACTCGTATCAGCATATAGCATCTAAGGTATGGGAGCACATGATATTCTCCCGGGGAGGAGGGGTGGGGGGTGCACAACCAATCGGTGGTTGGGAGGGTGGGGACAAATATAATCTAAACAACCCTAAACAGAGCTTCACAATTTTATCTAAGGTCGAGGGGGTGACCCCCGACAATCATAGCTCCGCCTAATTAAACACAACATTTGCATGTGCTATAGTACTAGACTTAATATTCATGTTTCAGTTTCATGTTCGTTTTAAATATTGAATTGAGGACCATGCATGTATTACATTTTACTCCCTTTGTTCCTAAATATTAGTCTTTTTAGAGATTTCAAGTGGACTGGCACATACGGATGTATATAGACATATTTTAGAGTGTAGATTCACTCATTTTGCTCCGTATGTAGTCGCTTGTTGAAATATCTAAAAGACTAATATTTAGGAATAGAAGGAGTATTTTTGAATTCGTGTCATACATGCATGGTTTGGAAAATTAGATGCACTATACTTATTGGATTGTTGTTGTGTTCGTGTGTGGGTGTCATTTGCATTGAAAAACTTAGCAGGGATACTATGAAATGTGAAATCCATGTTGAGATCACTATATCACAAACTCACTCTAATTCAACAACTCGTCATAAATCAATTACCACGTTGAGATTAGTATTTGCAAAGAAAATACGGGAATTGTAATACACATAGATTCGTTCGGCAACTTAAAAGGTTCCTTTCGTATTCTCGTATGGTAGGACCCAACGGCGTACCAGCCAGACCTTGGTCATGTTGATCCTAAAAAAATAAAAAATAAAAAAACTGGGCTCGTGTCCTTCTCGTGGCATGCGTGGTACGCACATTAGGCAACCCCAACCAGTCGAGCCTCCGCATTTCGAGTCGAAATATCTAGCGGCCAGAATTCCAGCCCTAGGAAATTCCCCTCATGTCCCCGGTCCATAATGACTACCGATGAACAACGGAGGGATGCTTTAGTAACTAGACAACGTTGTGTTAAAAAAAGTAACTAGGCAACGTTACCCACCGTGCCGAGCACGGTTCAATACCCTCGGTCGCCGCTCGCCAAGGTCACCCGTCAACTGCATTGCCTAGTAGTAGTACTACTACTACACCAGGATGAGCACATAATTGAGCCCGTTTGTTCGTGCCTAGTACTTGAGTTAATATATCAGGCAATGCACTGGTACGGAGGGATTATCCTTTTGCTCTGCATATATAACTTGTCTGAAGTCTAACTAAGCAAAATGTTTGACCAAATCCTTTCTTAAGAAATACAACAGGAAAAATGTATGGCTTGAAAATTTATTGCATGATGCAGGTTATGATATTGTTTCGAATCCTGGATCTTAAATTTCAGAAAATCCAAAAGTGACCATAAATTCATGAAACTGAGCATGGTCACGTGATATGGCACAAATATTACTTCGTAATTTTTTTCTACAATTTGAGACAAGTTGCACAAATGAAGAGCCAAGGTATTTCGGAACAAAGACCTGTCACGTTAAGGCGAACGCTTTCACTATTGAAACCGTGGGCGTTTACGTGCTGCCACGAGTCCCGCTTCTCATCGGCAGGTGCCGTCCGAGCAAGCGTGTGAGTCGGCGGGAGGCGTGCGAGCAGACCGCTGCGCCGGCTGACAGGGAGGCGTGCAAGCAGACCGCTGTGCAGGCTCACCGGGAGGCGAGCCCTTTGACCAGGCTCCGCCGCCCACCTTCATCCCAACTGCTCCCACTTTTAATGTCGCCGGCGCCGCAGTTTAAAATCAACCCCGCACTACCCGGTATCGCTACAATCTTCTCTCTTCCTCTCCGATTCTCCTGTCGTCTACCTCCAACCAGCCTGACCTAAACGTACGCCATGCCGCATCACGATAGTCTGCCCTTAGTCTTCCAGTTTCCTGAGGAAGACACCTTGCCGGAGTCTCAAGAACATAAGGCGCTTTGGGACGAGCTTGAACTGGCCTTGCGGGAAGGCGCCGCTCCTGTCCCCGCTCCCGTTCCAGCTCCCGTCGCCCCGACTGCGCCATCGCCCATCCCCGTGGCATTGATGGGATGGGAGCCGCACATTGTCGCTGAGCTTGATGCCACGGGGTTCCACGAGGTCCCCGCCGACTTTCACGCGCCCGTGCACCTGCCAGCGCATGCGCCTGCGTGTGCACTGACGTGCGTGCCGGTGCCCGTGAACACGAATGTCTCCGCCGCGCCGTTGGCAGCGCCTGTCCCCGCACAGGTGCTAGTGCCCCCCTCAGCGGCATGGATGGCCGCCGTCGACCGCTTCCTTGCACTAACGCCAGTCGCCTCCTCCCGCCAGTTGACTCGCTCCTGGAGACCGAAGTCCAGAACATTGTGGCCTTCCTTGAAGCTAGGGCCAACGTCCACGAGTACGCCAACAACGGCGCAAGACGCCGCCATCGCCGTCGGTCAGTGGCCCGACGACACACCGAGCACGGCAGAGGAGCCGCTTCCCACCGCAAGACGCCGCCGTCGCCGCCGTGTTCGGATTGCCATGCTTAAAATCCGAACGTTTATCATTTCTGTTTATTTTAGATGATCGTCTTATAATTTAAAGTTGGAGTCAGACTGAACGAAATCTATGGTTTGATCGATTGAATATTCTGCTAGAGCCGTATCAAATTAAATATAAAACGTCATCAAGCCACATGTATTCCTTGTCATCCAACGACCTAGACTGCTTCAATGTCGAGCGCTCAACACGTTTAGCGTGCAGTTAATTTCATGCCAAAAATAGTGCTAATCACATAATAACACGCAAATAATATCCAACTTAATATCCGCATGCACTTAATATACTTCCAAATTAACGTGCATTGCACGTACACACTGACTAGTGCTGCTAGCACGTGAAACTGGTGCCGTAACTTATGAATGCGTCCAGATATGGTCAACGGCAACATCGCCCGCGAGTTCTTCGTGTATGCCCATGCGTCTAAACACAGAAGGGAGGAGAGAGAGAGAGAGCACACATGGAACCCACCAGTAAGTGAAGGCGAATAGTACTAAAAATAATATTACATGTTATCAATTAAATAGGTTGTGGTAATATAAAAACATTATGTGAACAAAGGGAGGTACAACAAACATTGCTGTTCTACGTATGTTTCCTATTGACATGCGGCTTGAAGGCCCTGGTCGCATGTTCGATCCTCGTCCTTTATTTTTTTATTTGTATATGGGTCCAAATTTTTTTCATGACATGTGGGCCCCTCGGTGTGTAGTTTGTAGCACTTTAATTTGTGGCTCCAAATTTGTTCCATTCCAAGTGGACTATCGGTGTGTAGTTTTGTAGCTTATTTATAATAATTAAAGAGAACAACAGAGTTTTTTGCAATAATACCATGGTGCGACGTTGAAGCCGAGAAAGGACGTGCGAGAGATCGATGACCGAGCCAGGGGGAAATCAACTAGGGGAGTTGCGGGGGTTGCAACAGTGTTTTGAGTAGTTGTGGGCCGAATGCTACGAAAATATAATCTAAACCGACCGGAATAAATGCCTACACAAATTAATCCAAGGTTTGAGTGCCCCTCGCAATGTAAATAGCTCCGCTTTGCGAGGGATGGAGAGGTAGCTTCAATGTGTGGAAGATACGGCATGAGAAAGCGAGGTCAATCGAGAGACATATAGATAGAGAGACAAAATGAGTGCGGTCCGACATTCATGGAACAAGTATATATGCTCTGGATAGATATTGTCCTATTGAGCTTTTGGCAAGGGTGAGGGCTGTAAGATAGAGCTTGAGAGATGATCCAGTCACAGACGTGTAGATACATTTTGTGTGTGGGAGGAAGCAAGGTCGATCGATCACATAGGGTCGTCGTGCGATCGAAAGAGTGAGACGGGTTGGAGAGAGTGACCTAGATAGACAATGTGCGTGAGAGAGTATACAATGTGAATAAGTTGAATTGGGCTCAAACATGGTGATATATCCTATTTGTCCGAGAAAGAGCGAGGTCAATCGAGACATACAAAGAGAGAGAGAGAGAGAGGGAGAGAGAGAGAGAGAGGGAGAGAGAGAGCGAGCGTGGCCCACCATGAGGTCGAAAGAGTGGGGGCGGCTTCGATGGACTGACCTAGATAGACAATCTATGTGAGAGAGTATAGAGTGTGTCGATCGAGGCCCGAACAGGGAGATATATCATTTGTGTGTGAAAGAAAACGAGGTTAAACGAGACTCAGATAAAGAGAGCGAGATTGAGCGAGTGTGGCCCGCCGTGCGGAAGAAAGAGTGAGACAGTCTCGAGGGAGTGACCTAGATAGACAACGTGCGTGCGTGCACACGAGAGGTTGGGGGGCTAGATAGGCAATGCATGTATTTAGTGCGAGAGGGTGAGAGGGAGAGGGAGAGAGAGAGCTCGACATGGGGTGCAATGGCGGGTGTCTGAGGTAAATACATTTCGTAACAGAGTGGAAAAAGGGGGTTGTGTAATTGAGAGATTTAGAGATCGAAACATGGAGAGAAAGAATGGATGTGTGTTGGAAACCGATAGCTTCCTAAGGTGGTTAGGAGAGGAAGATTAACCGATACAGGTAGTATGTAGCGTGTGTGCGGGGGGGGGGGGGGCTAAAAACAACATTTGAATGTAGATAGTACGAGACTTAATATCGATGTTTCAATTCAGTGTACATTGTAAGATTTGAATTGAGGACCATGCATATGGGTAATTATTTCGAATTCGTGCCATACTAGGTTTCGAAAAGTTGACATTGACTCGATTTGTTGTGCTATTTTGTAGGTCATATGTTTGAATCCATCCAAAAGTTTTCTCACTACCATGGTGTTCATCATATACATATGAATTTGTATTAAAAAAGTAGCATGGATACAGTGAAATGCGAAATCCATGTTAGAATTGGAGATCGCTATGTGACACACACTCTAATTCAATTAACTAATTATGTGACACACACTCTAATCCACGTTAGCGTGGATACCGTTTCATTTTTTTTCAAATAACCCCTCATTAATTAATTTATAGTATCTCGTTTCGAATGACTAATTATTGCAAGGAAAACACGGGCATGGTAATACATACAGATTCGTTTGCAAATGAAAGAAGATTCGTTTGCATTCTCAAATGTAGGCGCACCAGGGTCGTGTCGTGGTGGTCGCGTGTGTCGGACGGACGCGTAGCACCCAGCCACCCACCCAAAAAAAGGACTACGACAAAATAAGTTCGCGCTTCCACGTTTTGGATTGAAATATTTGGCAGCCCCAATTCCAGCCCTGCAAAATCTCCCTTCTCCACCGTCCCCTTCCGCGCCCAGATTGCTCAAATCCCTAATTCGCCGCCAACCCAAGCAAAGTTCGAATCGCCCCTCGTCTCGTCTCTTTCCCCACCTCTGTGCCGGGCGACGACGACGAAGACGACGGTCGCGCTTCACCACCGCACCAGAGCTACCTCATCTATGCCCTCGTCCACAGCACCGGGTGGTCCACCGACAACGTCAGCCGCCGCAACCGACGTGCCTCACAGACACTGACTTCCACCGCATCAGGTGCGCTTCACCGACGCCGTCTCCCAGCTCACCGGGGCTACTTCACCGAGCACATCGTCTCGCCTCCGCCCCCCCGACGCCGCTGGGGCTTCACCAACGGTCTCGTCCACCGCATCGTAGCGCTCCGCTGCCACTCAAGATCTGCATCCGTGCGCGTCCAGCCAACGCCAGCGCATCACCCTCAATGGCTCAGAAGTGACCCACACTCTAGCTAGGCGAGCATGCCCAAACGCCGGCCCGAACTAGGTATCCACACATCACTCCCTTCACTGTTCCGACGATGTTTGGATATCCTTTCACTTCTCTCTTAGCTTACACGCCTATCCAACTCTGACTTTAACTCTTATTTCTTCTGGAGATATCATCTGAAACAAGCAAATCCATTTTTTAGCGAAGCATGACGGCGCTACGGGATCTGGTACACATCCTGCACACCCGTATAACCTTGTAAGTATCTGTCCTCCGGTACAACAGCAAGGTCGATTCCTCTTATTTGATCAGCCATTCGCCGTGTCAAAAATGCAAAGGGGGATGCAAGGAGCACAAGGCCTGCACATCCAAGCAAGTGGTAACATGGACTTGTACATGGAACATCCCAAGCGCAAGCAGAGCTGCAGTGAGCCTGTACAACGAGCTAGCGTAAGTCCCTGCATTTCATTTAATTCGTACTGGCATTCGTGTATGATTTGTGTGCAGTGGCGGATCCATGAATTCAAGTTACCAGGGGCGAACATTTAACTTAAAAAATACGAAGGCACTTGCACTCCGGAAATCAACATAACTTGAGAAATGTGAAGCTACATGCACTTTGAAAACCAGCTAATGATCCAAAGTAGTTCAGATTATAAACACTAAATGATGCAAGCACCAAAAAACACAAAATGCAACATGGTGTAGAAGGACTACAAACATGGTCTGTACCTGCTTGAATTATTCGTTCTCTGGCTGAAAATATCGAAGTGTAATTGCACCTATAACCAGTGCGCAAACTGCATATCAATATATCTATCCTGCACAAGTATGCCAATAGTTTCAAACAACAGATTAGAAAAGTATTTATGCTACGTTGTCATGATACGGGGACTTTCTGGTAGATGGCCTCGACGTTTCCTCAAGCCATGAAAATGCACTATAATTTGCTTGTCATCAATGCCTGCAAATCTCTATGTCTCTCTCAACATAGCAGATCATCATTAGACACTAAATCCTTCAATGGGAGCTTGCAAAATGCTTGCATTAGATGCCTCATTAGACACTATATGTTCATCACCAGGAGCATGTAAAATGTTTGCATCAAATCCTTCATTAGCAGTCTGTTCATTAGACACTTCAGGCTCAAGAACAACATGAGCTTGGATGTTTGCACCGGAAACTTGATTAGATACATCAGATTCAGTCAGTTCAGTATTGATTGGGGGAGTTATAAAATAAGTAGAAATTGGTTTCATTTTCTCATAGATTCCCTACATACAAGCAGTTTTACAACACCGTCAGGTTTAACTATTGGCCAGAAATTGAAGAGTTGAATTAGATATAATCAGGGCTGTGATGTACCTGCTCGTTGCGCATGCTACTCTTGCAAGCTGCGACTGTCCGTTTGTGCAAGCTCGATGCCATGCCCGTGCTGCCGCCGCTGCCTCCCACGCAGGCTACACCCAGGGTTGGATCTTCATCTTCTTGTCCTTCCGTTCGCTTGAAGCCCGGTGACCGCCCTCCAACGAGGGCGCGAGGAAGTGTTGTGTCGGTCTGTCCAGCGGCGGCTAGGTTATGAGCGAACCAGACTGGAGGCTGGAGCGGATGAATTGGGATTTTTCCTGCTGTTGATCGATATGGGAGGCACTCGTTTGGGCCGCGAGCCTGCTATAGGGCCTGCCTTGCACTTATGTTATTGGCCTATCCAAATTGAAACATTTTTCTTCATTTTTTACATTGCCTGCTCGTGCGTTGGGACGAACAAAACTAGCCTGGGCCAACCTGGACGACTCAAACTAGGTGCACACTTTCGAGCCACCTGAGGCGGCCGCCCATACCAGCCCCTATGGTGGTGTCGCCCCTTTTTGCGTGTATGATAGGGGTAGTGAAAAATATTCTAGTGGCGCTTTTGATTTACCCACAGAATGGTTGAATTGCTTGTTTCTATGAATTGAGTTCGCCAATAATGTGAAGGATGCCAGTCTTTTCATCCTATTGTAGATTGCTTAGATCTCGATATGCCAAAAGTAATCGCATGAAATATACAGTAAAAGCCAGTGTGATGTGTGTGGCTACAACTAGTCTGACTACACGTCCTCATATAACATATCAAGGACGCACCATCTTACCAGATTAACCATTCGACTTACCAATGCAGTGTGGGAAGAAAGAAGTATTGGGACTGCGTATCCAAGCAATTGATGCCATGGACTCCTTCGTACAACCTTGTAAGCGAAAAAGAAGTTGCAGTGTGCCTGTACAAAGAACTAGCGTAAGTTCAGTTACCTGCTTCTCGGAATTTTAGTTAGCCACTTATTGCAAAATTGTTCAATTACGTTGCTTGGCTTAATTTAGTTTGCTACTGATTACATAATGCCACAGCCTGTTAATCCTATTATAGACTACACCTATCTATGTGTTTGATACTTACTGTTAAGAATTACCTGTTTGCCTGAACTTAAATAGCTACTTGTTTGTTTAACTGCTTTGCTGCTGCAACAACGGGTTACAATGATGTTAATAACTACTTTTCAGCATCGAATTGAAACTCTTTAATTCCTTGTTTGTTTAACTGGTTTGCTGTTATAACTCCCAGTTGAGATGTTTTGCTAACTTCAACTTTTCTGAATCCAATCGGAACTTTAATGGCAAAACAGGTTAGCCCAAGATCAAAGAGCGAGGTCCCCATGGACGTTGTATCATCCCACAGCAGTGGCACTGGCCCAATCGTGCATTATGAATTGCCAACTGCTGATGCTCTAGAGGCTAAACTAGTGGTAGAAAGAGATTCTGCTTCTGCACTTAGAGATGAAGTTGACATGTTGAGGAAGCAAACAGCACAATCAGTAGCAGTACTCAAGACAACCATTAAATATTTGGTGGATTTCAAAATGAAGCAAGCTGAGACTGACCACATTGTTAAGGTCCTGAAGGAAAAAAGGAAATTAAATTCCCACTTGGTAAATCATAGGTGAAATGTTCTTTCCATCGTTGAATAACCTTTGTGTTGTTTGTTCATGTAATCAATCAAACCATTTGTTTTAGAGATCATGTAATAATTGTTTTTGTTTTTTGTTTTTTGGTTTGTAATTTTATTTGAGCACAAGTCTGTATTAATTGATAAGACTCGGAGACATTTCATTTTGATTGCTGTGCCAGACCTACAAATATGCCAATCGGGCTGAATGTGCATTCAGCAATAATAGTAGTATAGATGGACCATAAGTGGCACGCATCGGAAAGGGCCAAGATGCTGTAGTAGCTTGGCTAAAAAAAGGATGTTGTTGTAGCAAAGAAAAGTACAGCGGCCTGGCTTATGTATGTTAGTTGATATTATTGATCCATATACTCTATAAGTGTTTATATGTCTGTTAGTTCTGTACATTCTTGGTTGATTCACTCGGTATTTGAATCTTGATACATCGCTTGTGTACATATCGAAATGGGAGTACACATTATGCTGCGTGTGACATTTGAGTTGGACATGAAGTGTTCCAAATATTCGAATTCACCTTAAAATGGGTTCTAGCTTCTGAATTTGAGTATCGGCATTTGTAAACCATATTCATATATGACAGTGGAATACATCTTTGTCGCCCTTTTGAAGATATATAAAAACACATAGCATGATTTATAAAGATTCGTATAGGAATACAAAATGGATTCGAAATTAGTTGCCAGGGTAAACGTGGATGCTTATTGTCCCAAAATTTGAAAGAAGCGGCAAAATGTCCACTCCCACGTCAGCTGCCCCGAAGCCAAGTGTTTGGGAGATGGAAATTACTGTCTACCCATTACACGGACAATCCATCGGCCCGATTTCCACTACTCTAAATAGGGGTAGGATAGTAACTTCAGTAAGACATGACACGACCGCCTCTGAGCTCATTCCGACACGGTGGGTGCCCAACATGGGCGACAAAACACATTTGATTCAAGCCCGTCCGAAAGACCTCTATTTCTCCCTCCATTTCCCCATTCATACACGATGGGCGGCAAAACAAACTTGACTCGGCCGAAATCGATGTAGGCAAATATTTTCAATAGGGGCAGGTTTGTAACTTCACTCAGACGTGACACAACCGCCCTACCTGTCAGCCCTGTTCATACACCGTGGGTGCCAACCACCCTCTCCTCGCCCGAAATCGCACTGGGCAAATATTGGCGAGATGCGAGATTACCGTCGTATCCCCAACCGACGAGACGTCCAAATTTTAAACGGGGGCTAAGTTCATAACTTTCCCAAATTTCAGACAGGCGCGTCCCAAAAACATGGTTCCCCGTACCTCTCCCTCCATTTTCCCATTCATACACCGTCCGCGCTAGAACACCATCCCTACACCAGCCTCCGTCCGCCACCCCATCCATCGCCGCCGTCCTCTACCACATCCATCGCCGCCATCCTCCACCACATGCATCGCCACCATCCTCCACCATGCCGGAGCGCCTACCAAGACTGCGTCGTCCACTGCTAGAGATGGACGTTTCTCATCCACGGCGACGGACCAAGAGCCTTGCATCACGTCCTCTCGCTTCATCGGCGCCATCGTCCTCTTTGCTGGGGCCGCTCACACGACCTTCTATTCCACCGCAACGGGACTTATCCCCCGATGCACCCGTCTACCGTCGCAGATCTACTTCAACTCCACCGACAGTCATTGCACCCCCGATGCCTACACGGCGCCGCAAGAGAGGTGGTACTTCATATCTCCTCAACTTTTTGATCTCAACCAGAAAATAGATCTTAACTTGGTTACTCTACTTTCTTTTCAGCTCTTAGAATTTTGTTCTTAGTTCGAAGCAAACAATGGCTGCTAAATATCATTTCTCCGATTTCCCCCTTTTATGATCACTATACGATCAGAATACGTGCTTCGTGTCATAATAGCACTGCTCGACCCATCAAGCTAAACAAGCTTAGTTGTTCAAATACGAATCTAATATTATTAAAACAGATTCGTTTAATTGGTCAGCTAAATGTTCCTAAATTAGTTTCGAAAATGCATGTTTGCCGCTCGGGTGTGTATCTCTACAGGGTGCCCACTGTGGGCCGGCCCACCTGGGATTTTGGGTCGTCCCAGGCCCCGATTCCCCTCTGTTCTGCTGCGCGCTTCCGATCTCTACTCGCCCCCAGCCGCCTGCCTCGCCGGCGACTTGCCGTCCTCGGACGGCATGACTCTAGGAGGAGATGCCAAACTAACAGGTGGTCAGGAGCCGCTCGCCCAACAGCGTCACTGCTGCTCGGGCGCGCCGCCGTGCCTACCTTCCCAGTCCGTTTAGGGCTCAGGCGTGCAGCACCCACTAAGCCAACCCGATTTATCCTGAGATAAGTCCTCAACACTCAGCAGCCACTCCTCATCACCCATTTTCTAATTGATTCATTACTCATTAGGCAAGACTGTCATTAGGGTTTGTTGTGTGCTCAGTGCTACCTACACTTAATGGTTCAGATGTATTTCTGTAATCTTTAGTACCTGTAAAGTTCACAGGGTTTTCAAAATTCCGGCCCTAGGAACAGACACTAGTCATTTTGGATTGTTGGTCGTAGTGACATTGACCCAGATTGCTACTGCAAGCCAGGTTTGTTGAAAATTTTACTTGTCTTTCTTACTCATTCGATATAATGTCCAATTATTCACACTGATGCTTTGCATTGCTTCTACTTTGTTGAACTGCCATTACATTAGTTTACACATCGTGTATGTGAATACGACCTGCCTATCCATTTTCAGTACATATTCCATCTGTAATCATACCATATTTATCCATTCAAATGATGTTCTTGTGTATCAGACGTTCAAAAGGAAGAGGGCGATTGCTGATCGTGGAGGAGAGCAAGCAAAGTATTTAGAAAAGGTAGTGGCACCTGATAAATCAAATAGCCCATTAGGTGTAGTTGCAATATCACCTGACCCACAAAACACCCCAACTCTAGTAGACTCTAGCCCTACTACACTGGTCATTTCTGATGCCCCAACTCAGCAGACCCCAACTGCAGCAAACATTATGATTATGCCAGTTGACATAGCACCAGCTCTACGACGCAAAACCCCCATTCCAGCAAAGAGTACACCAAATCCAGTTGCCATATCCCTTTTCGAACCAGAGAGAGCCCCAATTGCAGCAAATAGGACCCCCGTTCCATTTCTTCCCAGTTTAGAAGACAAAGCTTATATTTTTGTCAGGAACTTTGTGCGCATCTTTCCTTCATGGAAAGATTATACCGCAGACACAGAACAATTTCCAGTCTTCCTCCGCAACTTACGCGTAAGTAATGTACTAATGTTATTCATGGTCATTGCTGCATATGTTTCTGCTGACAGAAGACACAAGATTTCATTCTTTTAAATAGTGGAGGACCAAACTGGATTGTGAAGACGAGCAAGGGTTGGTTGCGCTTTTCAAGCACTCGTTGATGAAGTATCGTTCCTACCTGAGGCAAGCGCACTTCGATGGCAAGCCTCTAAACGAAATTTCTGTAAATTCTCCGGTGCTACATTTATCCGACGGTGATTGGAATAATCTTGTTACACATTGGTCTCGGCTGCAGCGTAAGATACTATCTATGATATCACATCACAATTTGAACTACATTTCTGCATTTGCCTTAACGTCTCACTTGTACGAAAACTGTTAGCAGGAGAACATTCGTTCTCAAGGGACCACAGAATCTCGCAACTATACTGCACACTGCATTGCTCTTGTGAGTACCTCTTGCCCTGTATGACCATCCTTACTTTCATAGCTGTTTGATTATGTAGCATCACTGCACATGTTAGCCTCGTTATCGTCCATTTGGTGGACATTATAAGATCTGTATGGACTCTTACATAAATTTAGAATCAACACAATGCTTTTGAAGAGGTTTAGCTCTGCAGTCCTCTTGTAAGGACTGAACGTCATCTATGACTGTACTTACATTAACAGCCACTCCCTCCGTCCCATAATATAAGAACGTTTTGTACAGTACACCAGTGTTCAAAACACTCTTGTATTATGGGAAGAGGGATTGGTTCATTGTGTAGCATTCTGCATCTTATCTCCCTCGCCCACCATTTACTAAAAAAGATCAGATCTATATTTAATCTTACCAAAAAGTAGAATACACATACAATGCCAGTGCAGAAGTGTAGCCCATTGCTCTTGTCAGTACATTTTGTCCTATAATGCTTGTACTTCCAGGGATTGGTAGTTGATTATGTAGCATCAATCTACATCTTATCTTCATTATCCTCTATCCCTTCCAGTATTATCATATCTATAATTACTCTCTACAAAATGCAGAGTACAGGCAATGCTTATGAAGAAGATTCTGTGCTGAAATTCTTGAGTTATCCTTCCCTTGACATGGAGAAGGGCATTATAAAGCCGGTGCTAACTGTTAATGTAAGTCAGTCCTTCTAGAGCCTTTATCCTCAACTGCTGTTTAATTTGCTCATACTCCCTATCGTTTACTGCTGTTTAGTTTGCTGTTTCTACCTAAATGCATGTTCGCAAGAACCGTAAGTTCTAAGTTTTACTTGTAAAACCAAATTCCTTATTCATACCATGCACATTACTCAATACTCCCTAATGTATGCTTGTTTTTGTGGATCTATAATCCAGTGTGTGGTGAAGCAGCCCACGTTTGCACCTTGTCATCTCCTGTTTTATCTTACTGATGTGGCTGAAGATATGAACAACATGCCATGCACATTAACCAAAATAGATACAATGATTTTCTTTGCCCTTCATCTATGCTTGTTATGTTGACATGGTAATCCAGTAGTGTGGTGAAGCTCCCCGCATTATGAACAATGCCAAATTATGCTATTGATATTTTGAACTTACTCTTTATTTTCTAATTTGAAATTGGATGAAATTGACTGCACAGTTATCATCTTTGTTTATACACGTGCAAAACCTGTCATCTCTCTGCTTTGTTTCAGGGTGATATGCCTGATGGCATGCACAAGTCTGTTGAAGGCTGTGCGACAAACCCAACATATATTGCAGCAAAGAAGGCAAAACATCTTGAAGATAGCGAGACAACCCCAAAGACTTGTCTTGATGCAGTGTTCAAGTTACATGAGACTAGCAGTCAGACAAGCTCACAGAATTCGTTGTCTGAATCAATTCGACTTCTTCAGTCCCAAGTTCTAGCAGAAAGGCATTCTGCAACTCAACTTTGACTTGAAGTCCTATCTCTAAGAAAGATTGCGGAGAACACCAATGAGAACCTCATCGCTAAACAGCTACACCTGGAAGCTATGACCGACATGCTAGGTGGGTCTCACAGCCTTGCTCAACAGCTTTCGCAACAGTTCCCGCGCAAGGCTAACCTTTCTTGAACTGTCTTGGAAGTGGTCTCGGTTCAGTATTATTTTGTTACGCTGCAATGGTGCCCAGTTTTTGTAATCTGCGTCTTCATTGCGCTTTATGATCACTGGTGGCGAACTTCGATGCCCAGTGGATGTAATATACCATAAATCCTTTATTGTATAGTGTAGGTTTATTCTTAGTTACTATGCCATAATTTCTTTATTGTATAGAGTAGGTTTGTTCTTAATTCCTACTAGTTACTGCCATCATTCGCTATCTGAAAAAAAACCAGATGTAGTCGACCGGGCTAAAACATTCGCCTCTAACGGGCCTGGTGTTTGGCGGGCCACAATTGGGCTGGCCTGCATCATTCTTGGGCCCGAATAATTGGGGCCTTCACACTTTGCACGAGGCCCACAACTTACACCGGCCTATATTTTAGTTGGGCCTTTTGTGAACCCAACGCTTAGTTTGGCCCAGGTAGCGTTGGGCCATTAACAGGCTGAATATTGTACTAGCCTGTTACAGCCCAGATGAAACCATGGGCCTTTAGCAGGACGAAATACATATTGGGCCTCAATTTTCACTAGTCGTCGACGGGCCTTCAGCAGGCTGAAATGTAAACCGAGCCTTTTTGGGCCCAGTTATATCACGGGCAGTTACCAGGCTGAAACATATCTCGGGCCTTAGTTGGCCCACTGATATCATGGGCCTTTAAGAGGCCGAAAGCTTAGTACAGACATAAACGGGCCGAATTATGCGACAGGCCTTTAACAGGCCCAAAGTCACGTTGGGCTTAACTGTTGCCACCTTTATCACGGGCCGTTAGTGGGCCTGATGTCCCGTCGGACCATATATGGCCCATGGGCAGCACGGGCCATTCCCAGGCCGAAAGTCACACCGGGCTGAAATGGGCCCATGTCTACATCGGGCCTCTAACAGGCCGAAAGTCACTAGGCTGTAATTGGGCCCAAATATTCGGCGAACAATTAACGGACCAGATCTGGCTTCGGGCCATAAATGGGCCCAAATATTCGGCGAACAATTAACGGGCCAGATCTGGCTTCGGGCCGTAAATAGGCCTTTATTAAGTAGTCCGTTATTGGGCTGGCCCACTAGTACCTGAGTAAGTACTACAGGACTTTGACTAGGCCGGCCTTTCTAACCTATATGGGCCTCTGTTGGGCCGTGCCACATGTCGACGTATCATAGGCGCTTTGGGTCCAATGAGTGGATGACATCTGTCCCAACAGTGATCCAACACGTGTTTCCTCCAGCCAATGATGATTTTACACGTGGAAAATCCCCATTGGTCAGGGTTGTTAACGGGTTATCGGATCCAAAACCGGACCCGATAGCTTAACGGCGTTCCGTTACTATGGATGCCACGTGTCGGTCACCCTTGACGAAAGCACTTCTGTGACGCGTGATTTATCGTCATGGAAGTGGACACTTCTGTGATGATAATTTTGGTAATGTCATGGAACACTTCTACAACAACACATGTATGACTATCTTGACTCTGTCATAAATTTGTCATGGATGTACATGCATGACAGAAAACGTGACCTGCTGTGACAAACACGTATCATCACGGAAGTGTATTTTTTTGTAGTGTTAGCCATAGGAGTTTGACAATAAAAATATTGGCACAACCCCTAGTATCCGAACTAGGATGCTGTAAACACCTGATTGGGTAAGTACCGATCCCTCGCGTAATGCGGGAAAAAATCTCTAAGGATTTAAGACCTCTGAAGAGCTGACCGGCTCTCGCCGCATCATGACAGTCAGTTTTTGGCTTTCTCTACTGAGGTGCTCATCTGGGTAAACCAAGGCACAATCGCAATAGTTCTCCATTTACTACCCTAGCCGATATAGCGGAACGTAAGGTAGCAAGCACAGGAGCCAGGCAACCCAACTATTGACCAAAGACATGATTCGGAGCCAATGCATATAATGCTAAATTCGGGGTGCCGAACTATACTATAAAAAAGTGTTCGGACTTTGTTGCCGTATTGTGGGGTGATATGAAGCCCCTGGAAAATTGAAACGTACCAAAGTGTACGGTTGCTTATTTGATAAAGTTATCAAAAGAAAAGGAAAACAGGAAAGCAGAAAGAGTAGTAAGCTAGGGCCGCAGAATTTGGGCCGCAAACTGTTTTCATTATAATTGGTGATATGTCAAAGCGCATTCATACAAATAGTGCAATAAGCAAAAAGCTATTTAACATGCCACAACCAAGGGAAAGCTGCGCGTGGGTCCTGAAAACAGGTAGAATGATCGTTAAAGAGACCACCTGGGAATTCCCCTATACGTCTGTGCTTCTTGCCATCTTGGTGTATTTGTCCTTCTAAAGGATCGGTAGTCAGGCCATCAGGGAGGTCCCATGGAAAAGAAACCTGAAAAGGAGAAAAAGGAAACACTGAAAAGTATGTGAGTCCGGGGGCGATTGAGCCGTATTATGGACCACCAGCTAGTTATGCCTCCGTCTATGCCCATGGTATTTTGAGTGCGTAGTAATGTACGCGTGGTACGAATGCCGCCACTTGATCGGGGCTGGGATGGAGGTTGAATTGCTAGTAGAGCTCTTGACGAGCCGAGCTGTCCTGCTATAGAATAGTCCGGATTCTCTTGACAGTGTCCCGGACCTCGGCCGCCGAATTAAGGTTCTGCTTGAAAAGGCCACTCTGTACTTCTGCTACTAAGGCAGCGGTGTGCTCCTCAGTGCGGAGGGAGCGTTCCGTGTTTCTACTAACTGTTATGACGCCGCGTGGTCCGGGCATCTTGAGCTTGAGATAAGCATAGTGTGGTACCGCGTTGAATCGAGCAAATGCAGTTCGTCCAAGCAGTGCGTGATAGCCGCTGCGAAAGGGGACGATATCAAAGATTAACTCTTCACTTCGGAAGTTGTCCGGAGATCCGAAGACAACCTCTAGTGTGATTGAGCCCGTACAGCGGGCCTCTACACCTGGTATGACTCCTTTAAAGGTAGTCTTTGTGGGCTTGATCCGTGATGGATTAATGCCCATGTACACACTGTATCCTGATAAAGCAGGTTGAGGCTGCTGCCACCGTCCATCAGGACTCGCGTCAAGTGGAACCCATCAATTATTGGGTCAAGGACCAGCGCGGCTGATCCGCCATGATGGATACTGGTCGGATGGTCTCCGCGATCAAAGGTGATCGGACAGGAAGACCATGGGTTGAATTTGGGGGCGACTGGCTCTATCGCATAGACGTCCCTGAGTGCGCGCTTGCGCTCCCTCTTGGGGATGTGGGTAGCGTATATCATGTTCACCGTTTTGACCTGAGGGGGAAACTTCTTCTGTCCCCCCTGTGTTCGGTGGTCGGGGTGTTGACGCTCGAAAGTGGCACCATCATAAAAGCTGCTTAAAGCTATGTCAAGATTAATTTAAAGTTATTATTGGAAGTCACCATGGGATATATCTATTTGAGAAGATCAAGGTGGATATGAAGATGGTCTAAAACGGAGCTCGGATGCAAAAGTTATGACAAGTTCAGAGATGCTCATATTGACATCAGATTATAAAATGGCCATAAACTCAATTAAGATGGCCTCTTATGGAAAAAGTCTCAACATTAAAGTTGTGCGTCTCGTCGAATCAGTTGATTTTGATATAAAAATCATCTTAATCCGAGGTTGTATGCAACCTGTGGAGGCAAAACAAGGTCAGAAACAGAAGCTGCAGAATAATTTCGGACCGACCGAGTTGATTGACTCAGTGAGACCGAGTTGATCCGAAAAATTACAGAAAGTTACAGAAAGTTGGCAACGTTCACTCGGTGGGACCGAAGCAAACTAATCGGTCAGACCGAGTTGATCCGGGAAATTACAGAAAGTTACAGAGAGTTGGCCACGTTCACTCGGTGGGACCGAAGCAAACCAATCGGTGAGACCGAGTTGATCCGGAAAATTGCCAAAGATTCATGTCCGAGTTAGGTTAGGGTTTTTGACGTTTTGGATGGACTTTTTAGTCCTTTTATTGTACGGGAAGTCCAGCCGCCTCATAAATAGATGAGAGGTGACGGTCGATTGAACAACACACAATCGACAAATCAATATACAACTTTTTACCCTAGTTTTTACATCTCTCCCTTGTTCTTTCTCTCTCGTTCTTCGTTTGTTCTTCTTGTTGAAGGGCAGCGATCCTCGAGGTCCTAGGGGCGAGCAAATCGACCTAGGGCAGCCCATAGCCGCCGCACGTCCAGACAGGGTCCCTCCCGGCTGTGTGGGGTTTCGGGTCCTGAAAAGCACCCGCCGGATTGCTTGCGTACCGCGCTTTCGGACGGGTCTCCTTCGACGTGAGCTGCGGTGCATCACCCCGGCATCGAGGGTACACGGTGACGTGTTTGTGTGCGAACACGGGGCTCCTTGTCATCGTCCTCGCTTTGCGATCCCTTCTCCTTGTTTCCGGCATTTAACTTGCCGGCCTGTTTGAAAACCCAACAATCTCTGTTGGTATGATTGGCTGGTTTTTCTGGGGTGCCATGGATCTGGCACGGATGATCGAGTATGCGGTCCAAGCTGGATGAGCCCGAATTGTTCTTTTGGAACGGCTTCTTCCGCTGACCGGACTTAGAGCCACTGAATCCGGCATTGACCGCCGTATCATCGGTGTTGTCATTGTTGTTTCGACGCTTGTATCTGTTGCGTTGGGACTTGCCGTTGCTATCTCTGGCTTCAGAGGTGCCGGCGTCGCTTGCATTGTTTTTGCTGCGGGCCAGCCAACTATCCTCACCCGCACAAAAGCGGGTCATAAGTGCCGTGAGGGCTCCCATGGACTTCGGCTTTTCTTGGCCGAGGTGGCGGGCAAGCCATTCATCGCGGATGCTGTGTTTAAAGGCCGCTAGGGCTTCGGCATCTGGACAGTCGGCGATCTGATTCTTTTTAGTTAGGAACCTAGTCCAGAATTTTCTGGCTGACTCTCCGGGTTGTTGAACTATGTGACTTAGGTCATCGGCATCCGGAGGTCGGACGTATGTACCTTGGAAGTTGTCGAGGAAGGCGTCTTCCAGGTCCTCCCAGCTGCCAATTGAATTTTCGAGCAGACTATTCAACCAGTACCGAGCTGGTCCCTTGAGTTTTAGCGGGAGGTATTTGATGGCATGAAGATCATCACCACGGGCCATATGGATATGGAGAAGAAAATCCTCAATCCATACCGCGGGGTCCATTGTCCCGTCATATGATTCGATGTTCACAGGTTTAAGCCCCTCCGGGAATTCATGGTCCATTACTTCATCAATGAAGCAAAGGGGGTGTGCGGCGCCTCTGTATCGGGCCACGTCGCGACGTAGCTCGGATGGAGTCCGTCTGCGGTTCTCGGCCGGGACGTGAGTATGATTGTTGCGTCCGGCTAGATAGCCGTTGTCGCGTGTCGGGGCGCGTCCCCGTGATCCATAGATTGATCTATTCTGACCCGCTCTACTGTCCAAGCCCTGCCGCAGGTTGTAGGTATGTCCCCGAGCTATTTTATCTCTGCCTTTACGGTGAGGTGGGCCGGGCTGGTGTTCGGCTTGAGTTGCCGCTTTGTCCCAACCACGTGGTGGTCGGTCAGCCGCGTTGCATGATGTGACGCCCCGAGACCGACGCTTCAGACGCCTTTCATGTTTTTCGTTATCATCGTGTGTATTCATTTGTTTGTTGTATCCATGCATGTTACATTGTTGTTTGCCTATGCATATGTCCCATGTATCATCACCTCTCCCTTCCTTCTTCCTCATGTCTTTGCAAGTGACATATTTCCCTCCTCCATTAATGTTCATTTATTTCCTGATGATCTTACTCCATGCTTTATACCTCTCTGTCAAATATCATCCATTTTGGTGTTGTTTTGGTAGGGTTCAAAAATGGCTCAAGTTTGAATTAATTACAAACTTGAATTATTTTTCTGTCCTTAAAAATGCCCAAAGCAATTTATTCAAATTCTACACAAATTCGGGACTCCAGGGATATTCTCATATCTCTCCAAACCCTCGCCATA
The DNA here is from genome assembly GCF_018294505.1 of Triticum aestivum. Lineage (NCBI taxonomy): Eukaryota > Viridiplantae > Streptophyta > Magnoliopsida > Poales > Poaceae > Triticum > Triticum aestivum. The sequence continues at coordinate 184,396,362 of NC_057814.1, forward strand.
TTCCTGTGCTTTTTGGTCTTTATTTTTCTGTCTGAAGAAAAATAGAAGAAAGAAGAAGCAGTACCGCAGAAGCAGCTCACCTTCCACTTACCTGTCTGATTTGAGCCCAATAAACCCATCAGAGGCGATCCCTCCTATTCTTCTCCTACCTCCTGTACGGCAGGCCATCAGGAGGCTCCACGTCGACGCTTCGACTGATTTGACGGCCGGTAGCTCCCCTAGCCTCCTATAAAACTTCTCCAAACCCTACCCTAGCCTCTCCTCTCTCCATTTCCCCCTCTCCCTGCCGCCGCCACCAGGTAGGTCGCCCACCATAGTCGTCGCCATGGATGAGGGGAGCTTAAGCTTGTCCCCGGCCTGAACACCTCCGTCGTCTGCGTTGCAGCCACGGGGAGAGAACCCCGACCCTCTTCGTCGTCTTCCTCACCCTCGCACGCGACCACGAGGACCCCGAAGGCTTCTTCCTCGTCGTATGCTTCTCTGCTTCCTCTTCTTCACAGAACCGGCGGCGTCCCCGTCAGCGCGCTCCTCCTCCGTCCTCGGTCAGCCTCGACCTCGTACGACTCCAGCAACACCCCCATGGTGAAGCTCTGCTCCTCCCCATCTCTCTCCCCGGTCCCGTTGTCCGCATGTCCGTCGATCCGCGCGACCCCGAGGCCATCCGCCATGGCCGACCAGGGGAGCGAGTTCAAGCTCGTGCCTTGCCTCTTCCGCACTGCATCCACACATGCCTCCTTCCGCAGTTCCCCGCACGAACACGCGCACCCTTAGCATGTTTCCGCACGCCCGCTGCTGTAGCGCTTGCCTCGCCATGCAACACCGCCATGGCCCAAAGCTCCTGCTCCCATACATGCCGCTGGCTTCAGTGCTTACTGCACCTTCGCTGCACACCTCCACGCACATGCATCTACACCCGCGCACGGCCGCGCTCGATTGCGAGCCCGTGGCCTTGCTTCGCCTTGCCGCCGCCATGTCCGAGGCGACCTCGAGCTCGTCCTTGAGTCTTCCCGCGCACCTGAGCCTTCTGCACGATCTCACCTCACAGCGCACCTACGTCCCTGTTATGCACGCCCACCGGTGCTCTACAGCCTCTGTAGTCACCGTCTTGATCGAGTTTGCCGCCGGCAAAGATTCCTGTGCGTTCATGGAAGGCCAAGGCTTGGCCTTGGAATCCATTCTAAGGGAGCCATGCTCCTTCTCTAGCAAGATCACAGCATTAGCCCAGCTGGTTAGTCACACGCGCTCGCACCCGACAGGTACTGGGTTCGAGTCCCAGCTGCCCCAATGTTTTGCTCGATTTGTCTAATTCCAAGTGCATGCATATTTACAGGAAATGCCATCATTTTAAATTATTAATAACTAAAAATCCATGCATCCAAATAAAACATGTCATATATGTAACATGCTTAGAATTTCATGTACTTTCACAATTTGCAATTTTCATCCATGTTTAAAATGCTTAAACTTGCTGTTTGTTTAATTTTGCATAAATGCCATGTTAAAATGATTTAATTCATAACTAAATAACCGTAGCTCCGAATTTAATAAACTTTATATGTAAATGGGGTAGAAAAATGCATATTTTAACATGGTGGCATTACTTTACATGTTTAACAACTCTAAAATATGATTTAGGGCAGAACAGTACCAATTCCAAAATATGCATATGAGGATTTTCCGGAATTGTTGTTTGTTGTTCTCGCCTCATTTAAACTTGCCTAAATAGTTAGTTTACTTATGCTTCACCTCTTGCCATGTTTAATAACATTTAATATTGTTGGGTACATAACCGAGAGAGAACTAAATAATTGATGTGGTGTCTCCTCAATATGCAACTCGTTGCATATTGAGCTCCACTTAATTTGTAGTGTTGTTTGTTGCACTTTGCCATCCCATGCCTCATTAAACCGGACATGCATCATACTTGATTGTGCATCATGCCATGTTTATGTGATGGTTGTTTACCATGTTGTTTGCTTCTTTCCGGTGTTGCTTCTTCGGGTTAGTTCCGATAACGTCGCGTTTGTGAGGATCCGTTCGACTATGTCCGTTTGCCTTCTTCATGGACTCGTTCTTCTTCCTCGCGGGATCTCAGGCAAGATGACCATACCCTCGAAATCACTTCTATCTTTGCTTGCTATCTTTTCGCTCTATTGCTTTGCCGCGCTACCTACCACTTGCTATATCATGCCTCCCATATTGCCATTTCAAGCCTCTAACCCACCTTTCCTAGCAAACCGTTGTTTGGCTATGTTACCGCTTTTGCTCAACCCCTCTTATAGCGTTGTTAGTTGCAGGTGAAGCTGAAGTTTGTTCCATGTTGGAACATGGATATGTTGGGATATCACAATATCTCTTATTTAATTAATGCATATATATACTTGGTAAAGGTGGAAGGCTCGGCCTTATGCCTTGTGTTTTGTTCCACTCTTGCCGCCCTAGTTTCCGTCATACTGGTGTTATGTTCCTTGATTTTGCGTTCCTTACGCAGTTGGGTGTTATGGGAACCCCTTGACAGTTCGCTTTGAATAAAACTCCTCCAGCAAGGCCCAACCTTGGTTTTAACATTTGCCACCTAAGCCTTTTTTTCCCTTGGGGGTCGCGCTCCCGAGGGTCATCTTTAGTTTAAACCCCCGGGCCAGTGCTCCTTTGAGTGTTGGTCCAAACTAGAGCCCCTTGCAGCGCCGCCTCGGGGAAACCTGAGGGTTGGTTTTAGTTGTACGGACTGCTCATCCGGTGTGCCCTGAGAACGAGATATGTGCAGCTCCTATCGGGATTTGTCGGCACATTCGGGCGGCTTTGCTGGTCTTGTTTTACCATTGTTGAAATGTCTTGTAACCGGGATTCCGAGACTGATCGAGTCTTCCCGGGAGAAGGAATATTCTTCGTTGACCGTGAGAGCTTGTGATGGGCTAAATTGGGACACCCCTGCAGGGTATAAACTTTCGAGAGCCGTGCCCGTGGTTATGTGGCAGATGGGAATTTGTTAATATCCGGTTGTAGAGAACTTGACATTTAACTTAATTAAAATGCATCAACCGCGTGTGTAGCCGTGATGGTCTCTTTTCGGCGGAGTCCGGGAAGTGAACATGGTTTTGGGTTATGTATGAACGTAAGTAGTTTCAGGATCACTTCTTGATCACTTCTAGCTTCCCGACCGTTGCGTTGCTTCTCTTCTCGCTCTTATTTGCGTATGTTAGCCACCATATTTGCTCAGTGCTTGCTGCAGCTCCACCTCATTACCCCATCCTACCCATAAGCTTAAATAGTCTTGATCTCGCGGGTTGTGAGATTGCTGAGTCCTCATGGCTCACAGATTCTACCAAAACAGTTGCAGGCGCCGATGATGCCAGTGCAGGTGATGCAACCGAGCTCAAGTGGGAGTTCGATGAGGACCTTGGTCGTTACTATGTTTCGTTTCCTGATGATCAATAGTGGTGCCCAGTTGGGACGATCGGGGATCTACCAGTTGGGTTATCTTCTTTTCTTTTGGCTTTGACTGTAGTCCTTCTATGTGTGTACTCTGAATGATGTATGACTTATTTAAGTATTGTGTGAAGTGGTGATTGTAAGCCAACTCTCTTTATCCCATTGTTGTTCATTACATGGGATTGTGTGAAGATGACCCTTCTTGCGACAAAACCTACAATGCGGTTATGCCTCTAAGTCGTGCCTCGACACGTGAGAGATATAGCCGCATCGTGGGCGTTACACGTGATGACGGTACGGGCTCCAGCGCCTCATCATTGAACTGAGGTAGTAATTTTTGCTTCGGGTAACTTTTGGCTGGGCGTTCGAGGCCGTATTCCTCGGCTGCCAGGATGATGTCTACTATGCAACCTTCTTTCTTGTAGACGTTGTTGGGCCACCAAGTGCAGAGGTTTGTAGGACAGTAGCAAATTTCCCTTAAGTGGGTGACCTAAGGTTTATCAATCCGTGGGAGGCGTAGGATGAAGATGGTCTCTCTCAAACAACCCTGCAACCAAATAACAAAGAGCATCTTGTGTCCCCAACACACCCAATACAATGGTAAATTGTATAGGTGCACTAGTTCGGCGAAGAGATGGTGATACAAGTGCAATATGGATGGTAGATATAGGTTTTTGTAATCTGAAAATATAAAAACAGCAAGTACTAATGATAAAAGTGAGCACAAACAGTATTGCAATGCGTTGAAACAAGGCCTAGGGTTCATACTTTCACTAGTGCAAGTTCTCTCAACAATAATAACATAATTGGATCATATAACTATCCCTCAACATGCAACAAAGAGTCACTCCAAAGTCACTAATAGCGGAGAACAAACGGAGAGATTATGGTAGGGTACGAAACCACCTCAAAGTTATCCTTTCTGATCTATCTATTCAAGAGTCCATAGTAAAATAACACGAAGCTATTCTTTCCGTTCGATCTATCATAGAGTTCGTACTAGAATAACACCTTAAGACACAAATCAACCAAAACCCTAATGTCACCTAGATACTCCAATGTCACCTCAAGTATCCGTGGGTATGATTATACGATATGCATCACACAATCCCAGATTCATCTATTCAAACCAACATAAAGTACTTCAAAGAGTGCCCCAAAGTTTCTACCGGAGAGTCAAGACGAAAACGTGTGCCAACCCCTATGCATAAGTTCATGAGGTCACGGAACTCACAAATTGATCACCAAAACATACATCAAGTAGATCACGTGATATCCCATTGTCACCACAGATAAGCACATGCAAGACATTCATCAAGTGTTCTCAAATCCTTAAAGACACAATCCGATAAGATAATTTCAAAGGGAAAACTCAATCAATTACAAGAGAGTAGAGGGGGAGAAACATTATAAGATCCAACTATAATAGCAAAGCTCGCGATACATCAAGATCGTACCACCTCAAGAACACGAGAGAGAGAGAGATCAAAAACATTGCTACTGGTACATACCCTCAGCCCCGAGGGTGAACTACTCCCTCCTCGTCATGGAGATCGCCGGGATGATGAAGATGGCCACCGGTGAGGGACCCCCCCTCCGGCAGGGTGCCGGAACAGGGTCCCAATTGGTTTTTGGTGGCTACAGAGGCTTGCGGCGGCGGAACTCCCGATCTATTGTGTTCCCCGATGTTTTTAGGGTATATGGATATATATATGGGCGAAAGAAGTCGGTCAGGGGAGCCACGAGGGGCCCACGAGGGTGGGGGGCGCGCCTCCCTGCCTCGTGGCTTCCTCGAAGCTTTCCTGACGTCTACTCCAAGTCTCCTGGATTGCTTCCGTTCCAAAAATAACTCTCCCAAAGGTTTCATTCCGTTTGGACTCCGTTTGATATTCCTTTCCTTCGAAACACTAAAATAGGCAAGAAAACAACAATTTGGGCTGGGCCTCCGGTTAATAAGTTAGTCCCAAAAATAATATAGAAGTGTTTAGTAAAGCCCATAAACATCCAAAACAGATAATATAATAGCATGAATACTTCATAAATTATAGATACGTTAGAGACGTATCACAGGACATCAGTCCATCTGTCATTTAATAGACCTTGATCAGCTTGAAGCTGTTGCTTCTTCTTTTTCAGGCTCCTTACAGTGGCTATTAGCTGGCGCTTAAAGCGCTCCTGCTCGAGCGGTTCCTCAGGTACGATAAAATCCTCGTTGCCGAGGCTCACCTCCTCCTCGGAGAGCGGACGATAACTACCGTCCTCCGAGTCTTCGTCTATGGCCTGTTCATCAGGGCTAACTTGCCCATCTTCCCGATTGTCATGTTCGGCAGTTTGTTCGTCGGGGTCTTCTCTGTCTTCGGCACCATCCGGAGTGTTATCGTCTCCTAAGCCAGTGTTGTTGTCTTTCCTGCGGCATGATTTTGAGCGGCACCGCTTACGCCGACGCTTTTATTGTGTCTTAGGAGGGTTATCCTCAACAGGATTTTCCTTGTCATCGTCGCTGTTCTCTTTTGGTGTATCCACCATGTATACATCATATGAAGAAGTGGCCGTCCAGCGTCCGGTAAACGGCGGGTTTTGGCCTTGCTCCTCATTGGCATCGTCGTCCATACCGTCGATGTCTTCGGAGCCATAATCAAGCATGTTGGTTAAGTCGTCGATAGTGGCTATGAAGTGGGTGGCGGGTGGGAAGCGAAATTCTCCATCATCAGCCTCCAGTTCGAACCGGATATAGTTCAGTTGTGAGCCCCCCGCTAGGATAGATTTTTTAATGAGTTTAGCACATCGCCTAAGGGCGAGTGCCGGAAGATGTCCGCGGAGCTGAATTCGACGATCGATGACTGATCAAGGTCGACGTGTGCGGACCCACAAGGTTCGGAACCTGTAGCCGGAGATGATTCCATGGTTCCGGTGGCACAAATGTTACTTGAAGTTAGATCTGTGTGTGGCTCCAACGCCGCTGAGTCTGCGGCTTCCGCGGCGGGGCTAAGCTTCCCGTCCTCGGATGGCGCGATCTGCTCCGGATCTATGGCCAGAGTAGCTACACGTACTATCTCCTGGGTATGGTCCGATGACAGATTTACGTCATGTTCATCGTGGTGGCAGGGAGCAGCTACCGGGGTCTCGAATCCATCAAAGATCAAGTATCCGCGGATATCTGCGACGTAGTTCAAGCTCCCGAATCTGACCTGACGGGCAGGGGCGTAGCTATCGATCTGCTCCAGATGGCCAAGCGAGTTGGCCCGCAGTGCGAAGCCGCCGAACACAAAGATCTGTCCGGGAAGGAAGACTTCTCCTTGGACAACATTGTTGTAGATGATTGAAGGAGCCATCAAACCTTTTGACGATGACACAGTGGAACTCTCAATGAAAGCACCAATGTCGTTGTCAAAACCGACAGATCTCGGGTAGAGGGTCCCGAACTGTGCGTCTAAGGTCGATGGTAACAGGAGATGGGGGACACAATGTTTACCCAGGTTCGGGCCCTCTCTATGGAGGTAATACCCTACTTCCTGCTTGATTGATATTGATGAATATGAGTATTACAAGAGTTGATCTACCACGAAATCGTAATGGCTAAAACCCTAGAAGCCTAGCCTGTCTAACTATGATTATATATATGTTGCCTCTACCGACTAAGCCCTCCGGTTTATATAGATACCGGAGGGGAGTAGGGTTACACAAAGCCGGTTATAGAGAAAGGAATCTTCATATTTTGTCACCAAGCTTGCCTTCCACGCCATGGAGAGTCCCATCCGGACACAGGTAGAGTCTTCAATCTTATATCTTCACAACCCATCAGTCCGGCCCATGGCTAATAGGCCGGACGCCCGAGGACCCCTTAGTCCCGGAATCCCTCAGCGCCCTCGATGGCATCTGCACCAGTTCTTCCTCCTCCTTAGGCTCCCCACCGATGACCGCCGGTGGCACGATTGTCGTCTCCCAGTACACTGCGGCACGGCGGTCATTAGGAGCCCAGTAGTTCTTGTACTTGGACCACTTCTTCCTCTGTTTAGCGTCCTTGGAGACGGCCTGATTCATGGCCCAGTGAATGATGTCGACTGCCATCGCGCCCTTCGTTGGGTCAGGAATCAGCGTCTTCAGCTCTTGTGTAGTGGCCCTCATGAGCACTGGATCAGATTCCTTCTGCATGTCAGGCGCCGAAGTTCGAGCACACCTCCATGGTGTTCTCGAACTTGGTGCGGTCACCAGCCGACCACCCGAGGAAGAAGGCCCTCCAGCCAATACCCCAAGGGAAGGGGTTGGCGTTGGAGCTGGAGCTAGAGCTCATGGCGATGGAGAGGAGGAAGGTTGAAAGTGAGAGAAGAGATGGGATGGGTAAGTAGTGGTGGGCAGGGTGAGTAAATATAGGGGCGATGGAGAGGAGGAAGAGTGACAGTCATGCCATTTTATCTACATGCTCTTCAATAAGCCATGAACTCTGTGATGTGCCTGACTCCATGAATTGTGTGCAGATCGAGGAGAGCAATGAGATGGGCACGGAGGTGCTCCCGGCCGTTGACAACAAGGGCAAGCAGCCCCTTCATCCAATGCCCGAGGTTGTGCTGCCGCCCACCGCCAAGGAAGAACCGAAGACGCCTGAGGTTGGCGACGATGAGCGCATGGAGGAGCCCCCCAGCAACAAGCGCTGCAACTACGGCCACTACCATGAGGAGGATGGCCCAACTCACTTCTGCAAGGTCATCCTTGCACCGAAGCTTGAGTGCATCCCCATGCCCTTGGACTTCAACATGGTGCTAACGGAGTTCAATCTCAGGAACAACACCGGCTGCTCCTGGAAGGTGACGGTGAAGCTGATGAACGGCAGGATGACCCTGGATTAGGGTTGGGCCACCTACGCAGCCGTTCATCAGACCAAGATCGGGTACATGGTGACGTTCAAGCTCCTAACTCCTAACACCCTCAAGGTCATCATCTTCGACGACGATGGCATTGAGGTCGTCAACAAGTGCGGGAAGCACGACGAAGCCTTCGCCGCCAAGGTCTGGGGTCGGGGCACCTCCGTCCTAAGTACTACCGAGTCTACTTTTAACTATTTATGGTTTATGCGTTGAACTGTTATGAAGTGTGGTACTACTTATCTGAAATATGTTGTTAAGTAGTTGATCCTCTGTTTATACTCTGCTCTGCTTATGATGTGTTCTACATGGTTGTGCCGAAGTGTGCCGGTAACCTCACCAACTAGCCAAAGAGGTTACCACTGTAGGATCGAAAGTATGTCTAGAGGGGGGGTGATTAGACTACTTGACCAAATAAAAACCTAGCCTTTTCCCAATTTTAAGTCTTGGCAGATTTTAGCAACTTTGCACAAGTCAAGCAATCAACCTACACATGCAATTCTAAGAGTATAACAGCGGAATGAAAAACAATTGCACATGAAGGTAAAGGGAGGAGTTTGAGGGAGCAAACGCAATGTAGACACGGTGATTTTTATCCGTGGTTCCGATAGGTGGTGCTATCGTACATCCACGTTGATGGAGACTTCAACCCACGAAGGGTAACAGTTGCGCGAGTCCACGGAGGGCTCCACCCACGAAGGGTCCACGAAGAAGCAACCTTGTCTATCCCACCATGGCCATCGCCCACGAAGGACTTGCCTCACTAGGGTAGATCTTCACGAAGTAGGCGATCTCCTTGCTCGTACAAACTCCTTGGTTCAACTCCACAATCTTGATGGAGGCTCCCAAGTGACACCTAACCAATCTAGGAGACACCACTATCCAAAAGTTAATATACGATGTGTTGATGATGAACTCCTTGCTCTTGTGCTTCAAATGATAGTCTCCCCAACACTCAACTCTCTCTCATAGGATTGGATTTGGTGGAAAGATGATTTGAGTGGAAAGCAACTTGGAGAAGGCTAGAGATCAAGATTTATGTGGTTGGAATGGAATATCTTGACCTCAACACAAGTGTAGGTGGTTCTCTCTCAGAAAATGTATGCTGGAAGTGTAGGCATGTTCTGATGGCTCTCTCCACGAATGAAGAGTGGGTGGAGGGGTATATATAGCCTCCACACAAAATCTAACCGTTACACACAATTTACCAAACTCGGTGGGACCGAATCAGAAAACTCGGTCAAACCGATTCAGTTCAAAATGTGAACGTTAGGATTTTCGGTGGGACCGACATGTCAACTTGGTGGGACCGATTTCATTATGGTTAGGGCATAACGTAATCTCGGTGAGACCGATTACACAAACTCGGTGGGACCTATTTTAGTAATAAGCTAACCAGAGAGTTGGTCAGGCAAACTCGGTGGGACCGATTCGCTCATTTCAGTTGGACCGAAACGTTACATACGGGAAACAGAGAGTTTGCATTGCAAACTCGGTGGGACCGATCGCTCATCTCAGTTAGACCGAAACGTTACGAAGGGAAACAGAGAGTTTGCAATCCCATCTCGGTGAGACCGAGATCCCTATCGGTGTGACCGAAGTGACTAGGGTTTGTGGCAATGGCTATGTCAAGAGAATTCGGTGGCGCCGGATAGAAAGTTTCAGTGGGGCCGAGTTTGACTTTTGGTTTGGGACATATGTGGATGTGAGAAAGTGGTTGAGGCTTTTGGAGCATATCACTAAGCATTTTGAGCAAGAAACTCATTAAGCAACAACTCATCCCCTTTTAATAGTATTGGCTTTTCCTATGGACTCAATGTGATCTTGGATCACTAAAAGTAAAATGTAGAGTCTTGAGCTTGAGCCAATATGTGTCCTTAGCATTTTGAGGGGTCCACATTCCTAATCCATGTCATGCCAATCATTGAACTTTCCTAAAATATTTATCTTGAAATAGCATTAGTTCAATGAGCTAATATGTTGTTAGTAATTACCAAAACCACCCAGAGATAGTTGCACTTTCAACCACACACCAGGCGTTGCATACAACCAAACACCATGCCTTGGGTTTGTCACTAACATGCAGGCAACCAAACACCAGGCAGTGTGGTTCAGCCCATGCAGGCAAGAGGGCATGCAGGCAACCAAACAACTTGCAGATGGTGCATTTGAGGCTGCATTTGCATAGCCAGGCTGAGTTGAGAAGGCTATGCAATGCAGCTACTGTAGACTACGGCAACCAAACACGCCCCTGATGAATTCCAAGGGGCGCAACTCTTTAAATCCGCTATAGTGAAGCTATATTATACTTCCTCCATTCCTAAATATTTGTCTTTTTAGAGATTTTAAATGGACTACCACATACAGATGTATATAGACATATTTTAGAGTGTAGATTCACTCATTTTGCTCCGCATGTAGTCACTTATTGAAATCTCTAGAAAGACAAATATTTAGGAACGAAGGGACTGTGATACTCCCCTTGTATTATATTTAGTACAGGGTACATGGCTATATATATTGGTACAAACCGACTTAGACTAGATCACTAGATATTACAAACCGACTTGGACTAGGAAACTTGTGATCCAAGGAATAGTCTAACATCCCCCGCGGTATCAACGGGAGGCTCGATGACGTTGAGACTGGAATGTATGTCTTGAAATGGCTTAGTAGCAAGTCCTTTGGTGAAGATGTCGGCAAATTGAGCCGTAGTAGGAACATGGAGTACCCGAACATGTCCAAGAGCCACCTTCTCTCGAACAAAGTGAATATCAATCTCAATGTGTTTGGTCCGGCGATGCTGAACAGGATTTCCAGACATGTAAACAGCTAAAATATTATCACAATATACAATAGTAGCCTGCTCAATCAGTCGGTGCAGTTCTGAGAGCAACTGACGAACCCAAATAGTATCAGTGACGACATGAGCCAAAGTATGATACTCAGCTTCAGCGGACGAGCGGGAGAACGTAACCTGTATTTTTGAGGGCCAAGAAATCAAATTGTTACCTAGAAAAACACAAAAACTAGATGTGGATCGTCGAGTGTCAGGACAACCAGCCCAGTCTGCATCAGAGTGTGCGATGAGAGAATGAGGAGTGGACTTATTGATGCCAAGACCATGATCAAGAGTACTTTTCAAATACCTAAGAACACGTTTGACATGATTATAATGCGGAAGCTGTGGATCATGCATATGGAGACATGCTTGTTGAACATCAAATGAAATTTCAGGACGAGTGATAGTGAGATATTGCAGAGCCCCGATTAGACTATGATACAGAGTAGGATCATGGAAAGGTTCACCGTCAGCGGATAGTTTGAAACTGGTATCAATAGGGGTGTGAGAGGACTCACAGTCGAGCATGCCAGCATGATTAAGAAGATCAAGAGTATACTGACATTGGGAAAGAAAAAGGCAAGAAGAATCACGAAGAACAACAATGCCCAAAAAGTGATGAAGAGTACCAAGATCAGTCATAGAGAATTCAGAACGAAGAAGGGTAATAATATGATCTAAAAAGGTTTGAAAAGATGCAGAGAGAATGATGTCGTCTACATAAAGAAGGAGGTAGGCAGTTTCAGAATTGTGGTGGTACACAAAGAGAGAAGTGGCAGAAAGGGAAGAAGTGAAGCCTATCGTTTGGATGAAAGAAGAGAAATGTTGAAACCAGGCTCATGGAGCTTGTTTGAGACCATAAAGAGATTTCTGGAGAAGACAGACATGATTTGGATAGGAAGGATTTTCAAAACCAAGAGGTTGTTGATAATAGATGGTCTCTTGAAGAGAACCACGAAGGAAAGCATTTTTTACATCTAGTTGATGGATGGGCCATGCGGAGGAAATAGCGATGCTAAGAACAGTACGAATGGTGCTGGGCTTGACAACAGGAGAGAATGTTTCATCATAATCAATGTCATGTTGTTGAGAGTAACCACGACAGACCCAGCGGGCTTTATAGCGGGAGAGGCTCCCGTCAGAGTGGAATTTTTGGCGAAAGACCGATTTGCCAGAAATGATATTTGTATTGGAAGGGCGAGGAACTAACTGCCAAGTATTATTCTGAATTAAAGCATCGTATCCTTCTTGCATGGCAGCAGCCCAATTCGGATCAAGAAGAGCAGTTTTGTAAGTTCTGGGGATGGAAGAGAGAGATGTGGTAGCATGTAGGTTGAGGTGATCTGTGGGCTGACGAAAACCTGATTTGGCGCGAGTACGCATGCCATGATCATTGACAAGGGCGACGGTAGGAACAACTTAGCTGGTAGGATGGAAACCGGGGTGTCCGGTGTAGGAGAAGATGCGGACGGTGGGTGGGGTGGTGTTGGGTTGTGTGGTTGGAGGTTAGGTGTTGGCGGGTTGGGTGATGGTGGGTTGGGTGGTGGCGAGTTGTTTGGTTGCGGGTTGGGTGGTGACTGGGTGTTTGGTGGCGGGTTGGGTGGTGTCTGGGTGTTGGATGGCGGGTTGGGTGGTGCTGCCGTGACAGGAGTGTAGAGGTGGAATGGACGGGGAGAAGAGGCGGCGGCGGAGGTAGGGATGATTGATGGTGTGTCGGTGCGTTGAGCAAACGGAAAAATATGTTCGGCGATGTAACATGGCGAGACACTTGTACCCGTCCAGTTTGTAAATCAAGACAGCGGTAACCTTTGTGTTCGGCAGAAAAACCAAGAAGGACACATGGGATAGATCCTGGAGAAAGTTTGTTTTCAGAGGTTGCATAGGCATTTGGAAAGCAAAGACAGCCAAAAACACGAACCTCGAAGTAATTGGGATGGCAAAGGAAAAGAGAGTAATAGGGAGTGATATTTGGATTGGTTTTGAAGGGGCGAATATTGAGAAGAAAGGTGGATGTGCGAGTGCTTCTGCCCAAAATTTTGATTGCATGGAGGACTGAATGAGAAGTGTACGAGCAATGTCATTGATGGAGCGGAGAGAACACTCGGCTTTACCGTTTTGAGGAGAAGTGTAGGGACAGGAGAAGCGAAGAAGAATGCCATATGTTAAGAAGAAGGTATGATTTTGAATGTTGTCAAACTCACGACCGTTGTCACACTGAATGAAACAAATAGGGAGGAAGAAGTGGACAGAAACATAGCGCTGAAAATTTAGAAAAAGAGAGTAAAGATCGGATTTGTTGCGGAAAGGAAAGGTCCATACAAAGTGAGTAAAATCGTCTAGTATGACAAGATAGTATTTAAAACCAGAAACACTTGCAACGGGTGATGTCCATAAATCACAATGTATTAATTCAAAAGAATAAATATTATAAGAACTAGAGGAGCTAAAGGGAAGACACACATGTTTTCCTAACTGACAAGACTCGCAAAACAAAGAATTGTGGGAATCACGATTACATGGTATGGAAAATTCACTAAGCATAGATGCTAAAACAGCAGGGTTGGGATGACCCAAACGACGATGCCAAAGGTCGATGGAGACCACCATGGATGTAGGAGGAGCGGCGACAGGAACACCATGAAGAGAGTAGAGTTCACCGGAGCTATTAAAGTGGGCGATCTCGGCCTTGGTCTAGTAATCCTTCACAGACAAGCCAAAGGGGTCGAATTCAATGGAAATGAGATTGTCGCGAGTAAATTGGTGAACAGAAATTAAGTTTTTAATAAGAGCGGGTGCAACAAGAACATCACGAAGAAGAAGTGGTTTAGTGGGAGAGGGAAGTTGAGCCTGACCTACACAGTATATGGGAATAGATGAACCATCACCAAGAGTAATGGAAGGAAACAGAGGAGTGCAAGAAGAAAGGAAATTACTTGATGCAGACATATGACTAGAGGCACTAGAATCAAAAATCCAATCCTTACCTGAGTTTCCTTGGGCAGCAAATTTGTTCATGGCCTGGAGAAAGGTGGTTTGATCCCAACTCGGCGGTGCAGGTGAGGTTGGTGTGGGTAGCAGCGGCGACTGATATGCCGGTGAAGGCAGGATAGCCGACGAGGGCATGTATTAGTAGAGACTTCCGTCAGCAGGAGAGGGCGAGGGAGCACCATAAGGAGCATATGATGGAGCGGCATGATATGCGTTTGCCGGCTGTCGAGGGGTGAGCAAACCATGGGCACCAGTATGCGGACGAAGGCCGGGTTGCCAAGCACCGGTGTAGGCAGGTGGAGCGCCAAGGGGGGACGGGGCAGACTAGGGCATAGGCCATGCCTGGACAAGCCCTGTCCATGGAGCATGCGGAGGATGCTAGGATGGAGCCTGATACGTCTCCAACGTATCTATAATTTTTTATTGTTCCATGCTGTTATATTATCATTCTTGGATGTTTTACAATCATTTTATAGCAACTTTATATCTTTTTTGGGACTAACCTATTGACATAGTGCCCAGTGCCAGTTGCTATTTTTTGCTTGTTTTTTACTTCACGGAAAATCAATATCAAACGGAGTCGAAACGCAGCAAAACTTTTTGGTGATTTTTTCTGGACCAAAAGACACCTGTTGGGCCAAGAAAGTACCTGAGGGGAGCTCCGAGGGGAGCACAACCCACCAGGGCGCGCCTGGGGGGCCCAGGCGTACTGAGGTGGGTTGTGCCCACCTCTCGGTGGCCTCCCGCACCGCCTCTTTGCTCTATAAATACCCCAATATTAAAAAAAAATCAATTCCAACCGCCACAAGTTCCAGAACCACCAGATCCAATCTAGACACCATCACGGAGGGGTTCATCATCCTCATTGGTGCCTCTCCGATGATGCGTGAGTAGTTCATTGTAGACCTATGGGTCCGTAGTTAGTAACTAGATGGCTTCCTTTCTCTCTCTCTCTTTTGATTCTCAATACAATGGTCTCTTGGAGATCTATTTGATGTAACTCTTTTTGCGGTGTGTTTGTTGGGATCCGATGAACTTTGAGTTTATGATCAGATCTATGTTTTTATCCATGAAAGTTATTTGAGTCTTTTGATCTCTTATATGCATGATTACTTATAGCCTTGTATTTCTTCTACGAATCTTTGTTTTAGTTAGGCCAACTAGATTGATTTTTATTGCCATGGGAAGAGGTGCTTTGTGATGGGTTCGATCTTACGGTGCTTGATCCCAGTGAAAGAAGGGGAACCGACACGTATGCATCGTTGCTATTAAGGATAACAAGATGGGGTCTATTTCTACATAAATAGATCTTGTCTACATCATGTCATCGTTCTTATTGCATTACTCCATTTCTCATGAACTTAATACATTAGATGCATGCTGGATAGCGGTCGATGTGTGGAGTAATAGTAGTAGATGCAGGCAGGAGTCGGTCTACTAATCTTGGACGTGATGCCTATATAATGATCATTGCCTGGATATCGTCATGATTATTTGAAGTTCTATCAATTGCCCAACAGTAATTTGTTTACCCACCGTATGCTATTTTTCTCGAGAGAAGCCACTAGTGAAATCTAAGGCCCCCGGGTCTCTTCTTTATTATATTTGCCTTCACGATCTATTTTTATTTGCTTTTATTTTCAGATATATTAATCCAAAAATTCAAAAATACCTTGCTGCAATTTTTATTTATTGATTTTATCTCGCGTTCTCGCGAGATCTATTTATCCAATCTACTACAATTTTACCTATCTTTTTACCCGTGAGGGATTGACAACCCCTCTCTTACGTCGGGTTGCAAGTATTTGTTCTTTGTGTGCAGGAGTTGTTTACGTGGTGTTGCGTGGTTCTCCTACTGGTTCGATAACCTTGGTCTCATCACTGAGGGAAATTCCTACCCTAGTTGTGCTGCATCAGCCCTTCCTCTTTGGGGAAATACCGACGTAATTCAAGCCGCATCAAAAGGAATTTCTGGCGCCGTTGCCGGGGAGACATCACCAACATCTACCAGGTTCCAAATCACAAATCTCATCTCCTTGCAATTTACATTATTTGCCATTTGCCTCTCGTTTTCATCTCCCCCACTTCACAAAAATTTGTCGTTTCATTCGTCCTTTTTTCGTTCGCCTTTTTCTCGTCAGATCTCTTGTTCGCTATCTCTACTTGTGTTACCATGTGCCTTCTATTCGCTTGCATCTTCACTTGCAAACACCGAGAGCGCTCGAGCTGCCGTCCGTGCCGCTGATGTCGCCCTGGCCCGGGTCGAGGCCATCCACGCCAAGATCGAGGACGCGCACTCCAAGATATTCCAGGCCACCTCGGAATCCGGCATGCAACCCACGTCCGAAAAGGTGGCGGTGGCCATGGAGCACCTGCTTCCTCATGAGATCCCGAGCGGGAGCTGGAGATGCAGGAGGCGGCAGAGATCGAGGAGCGCCGGGAGGAGAAGTTGCGCGTGGCCGAGGTCGAGGTAGAGAAGAGTCTGTCCGTCAAGGAATCGGCGGTGGATTACCAATGTGAAGTCTGGCACAGCCACTACTACGAGTACTACAACCTTGAGGGCGGCGCCGAGGACGAGGACGCGGTCGACTTTAGCAGGGGGGACGCGGAGTCCACCAACGGCGGCATGTCGCCAGGACAAGTCATCGATGTCTCATCTCACACCGGCAAAGCATAGGACGGCGCGGCGGCGGATTTGTTAAAATTATGCGTACTTAGGCTTTGTTTTTAATGCTGGTCTTTTGTTAGAGCAATGTTTAGGTCAACTGGCTCTGTTTAATTACTAAAATTGCTTGATTCAGTAAGTGTGGTCTGTGTGCTGTACACTATTTTGGGTGCCCAAATTAGCAAGCGATGGTAAATTATGCAATGACGTACCTAGGGAAATTTCCACCAAAATTTGAATTATCAAACTCATCCCATGCGCATAAAGCAGAAGAATTGTTTGCGATGCACATAATCGTTCAAAGTGAATGGTGTCCGACAGCACCGCGCGCAAAAGTTTCCCTCCACATATCGAAATTTTTGGACTACGCCGAAATATCTACCCCCACCCCCTTTTCTCCCCGACCACAAGTCACATTTCCCCTGTTTCCTCCTCCTTCCTTCCTTCCTAAGCTATAGCCGCTTCCTCGATTTCTTCCTCGCTCTCGCCGTCTCGCATCCTACCGCCGGGGTCGCCATGGTCTTCATCAATGACCTCTCCAGCGGTTCCTCCTCCTACGATGACTCCTTCACCACCCGGGTATGTGTCTCTTCTCTCTCTCTCTCTCTCTCTCTCTCTCTCTCTATCTATCACTCTCGGGCTATGAGTTGGAATGAAGGATTTTAACCCGGTGGTCGATTTTAGTCATTTCTTCCTCTTGTAGCTCCCTAGGACCATCAGTTGCAACGAATCGAGCGAGGTGGCTGAAGATCTGTCTGCTCGTTGTCACCATCAATCTCCATGCGTGAAGCTAGTTGCGTTTGAATCTGTGGACAGTGGGAGGAAGTTTCTGGCATGTGCAGAGAAGGTTAGACCCTCTTTCGTTGTTACAAATCATTTGTTAGAAGTGATTCAGACACTATCACGGTCCCAACCCATTCATACCACACATTCAACCAAACGCATCCTAAGACAGTGCCACAGTTTGTACCTAGTATCTAAAAATGTTGCCATCTCATTAGCGGTGCCATTAGAAAATTATTTGGCACCGCTTCAGCAGATTGTGCAGTCAACTTTGGTCCACACATCCGAGCAGCCAAGCAGTAAAATATTAAATCTTTATGGCACGAAGGAACTTGGCATCAGAGCAACTAGGTGCTCCGGAGTCCGGGTCCCTGATTTTTTTCTGCTGCATCGGCTCGCCAGTGCAGGGCACCGGTGTGAGATGTAGCAACAGTTGTCTTTACACTAGCTTTGGCATACGTAGTGGACGGCCTTAGTGCTATTAGTTCTATGTTACTAAATTTGTGCATGTACACACCTATTAGTATCAATTTGTTGTCATCCAAACACTGTCGCTATGCTGTTGCAGTTACATTTACCTTCCTCATAAAATGTTCATTTTATTTATTTATAGTACATGAGTAAGAACTTGTAGTGTTGTTGTAGTTAATTATAGCTTCTGATGTTCCAGAATTTGGTTATTGTCTCAGTAGCAATTAATTCATTTGCACATTGATCTTTTTGAGAAGATATGTCATAATTAACCTATTTCTTCAATTTTTCAAAATAAGTATTGGTGATTTTCTATGTTGCTATAAACCCATTTCGCCTACAATTGTTACTGATCTAGTTTTAAATATTATAGGATGAACGGAAGTGTTCTTACTTGGAGTGGGTTGATCAAGAGTGGCCACAATCTTTGAAGATGTGCCTAGCAAAGCTCTGGAGCATGTATAAGGAATAGAACAAAGGTAGGCTTAGAGAAAGTGTTGTCAACGCTGAAGAATATTTGAAGATGCGGGATAAAAAGAGGAAGGTGGAGAATGAGCTCAGATTTTTTAAATCAGACTTTGCTAAGATGGTGTTGGCGAAGGAGGAGGCACTTTCCCAGTTGGCCAGTGCAAAATAGGTTCTTACTGAACTGAAAGCAGAGGTGGATAAGACAAGCCTGGATGATCTCGATTAGGGAAATGAATATATTGTTCTAATATTGTTCTTATGAAGTTGAACTAGCTATATGTTGTACTGTGTTGTTTTCAGGTAGCTATCGTACTGTGATGTTAAAATATATTTATGTGCCTGATATGAAATTAGCAAACAGCTGTTCGATATGAAATGTGAATTTGCGTAATATTGGAATTATTAATTGTAAACTAATAAACCTGCTAAATGGGTCATGGAACTTTGCAAACGGTTCTAGCAGTAAAAGCGCTTGTGATGGATGCCCAATGCCACACAGTTTTCTTCATCAAATCGTGTGTGCTGTAGTTGATAAAAGCAAATGGTTAACCAAGGCAGAGCGTGTGTGATAGTTACACCTATCACACACAAGCCTATGCATAAAACTATGTGGGATGTACATACGAACATAAAAGTTTTCCCTCGATTGTCTGGGTGGGATGTACATACGAACGGAAACGTTTTCCCCGGATTGACTGTATGGGATGTACATAAGAACGGAAAAATATTCCTTGGATTGACTGTGTGTGATATACATACGAACGGAAATGTTTCTCTGGGATTCAGCGTGTGGGATGTACATACGAACGGAAATGATTGGCTTTCAATGCCTCGCCCGATCGCACACGAGCTCATTTTGCCCTAGCCTATGTGCCAGGAGGGCCTATCCCCGACGATTTCTGGGTCGTGTGGGAAGGACCCCCCTATGGCCCACACTCACTTGGCGACGGTTTCAAATGCCATCGCGGAAAGGGGTTAAAAACCGTGTGTATAGCACCTCGTTGTACCAGTGGCGGGTCGCGCCTGTCAGCGGCAAGCTGTGGCCCGCACCTCGATCTGGACTGAGACGTGGTTGGGGCAGGTGGCCCCACACTGCTGGATCCGGCGCGGGGAGGGAGACTGTGGTGGATGTGGTGGTGGTGGTGGGGAAAGCATCGACGGTTGGAGGTAGTAGGGGCGGCGGTCGCTGGAGGAGGTTGGGTGGAGGAGCGTGGTGCACCGGCGGTGGTCTGGGTCAGGAAGAGCTAGCGCGCAGCCCCGGTAGCGAGGGAAGTGGTGGGAGAGAAGGGGGTGGCCGGGGCGGCACAGGGTGCCGGGGAAGGAGGGAGGAGGCCGACGTGGAGAGCGGAAGGTGGGAGGAGTGGGGGAACTTTTGGATCGGGTGGGATGTGTGGGGGAGGAGGAAGATGATGGGGCCGAGTGGTTGGGCTGCGCAGTTTTTCGTTTTGTTTCTTTTTTTTGAAGTTTTCGTTTTGTTTCTTTGTGGTTCGGTTTGCTGTTTGTTTTCAGTGCTGAAGTGTTAGCAGAATAAGACTCTTAAAGGTATTATTAGAATAGACCCACCCTATATATATGTGTGTTTATATATATATATATATATATATATATATATATATATATCCTACAAGCAGTGGTAGTTACCACCACTTGCTTTTTGTATGTTGTATGTAGTATCTATCGAAACCGAGAGTATGTATATGACGGGCGTATATATATGGATATACCAGTTTACTAATATGCACCCCAAGTGGTGTAGTTAGGATTGACTCATGACCTACTTGTGTGTAGATGTCCATCTGTACATAATATACAACACTAAAATCAATATGTTTCCGGTGAATAATTGCTTATGCAGTTTTTTTTGCAAGGACTATACTCAATCAGGGAAAACTTTAATTAAGGTTTAAAAAGACGTTAGCTAGACTAATTTGTATTCTTGGCTCCAGGTAGATTGTAATGTAGGATTTCAGTTTTAACATGAATTTGCTCATTCAGAGTGTTGCATTCTAAGCCCTTGGTAGGTTGCTTCTTCTTTTGAAATAATCTGCTTATTTCCCCAATTATCTTGCTGATTATCTTCATTGACAAACAATTGTACCTTACAGCGACAACCCCTTGTTGCCGCTCTCCTTCTCATCCACGACCCCTTGCTGCTGATGTCCTCCTTCTCACCGGTGGCCTCATCTTCCTCCTCCCCATTGGTAGTTGTGGCCAAGCCGGCACCAAAGGCCCCATAGCAGCAAAGCTGTATGATGAGTTCATCTTGTATTTCTTATCCTTTTCTTATTTTGATGATGCATATTGTTGTAAAATTTCCTCGTGAATTTACAATATGGAAGATTGGTTTTAGGATGATTTGTAGTATCTAAAGTGCTAAACTATAATCTTGGTAGTGATTATATGGTGTGGAGAAACCTACAGTTCACTAATTGATGCCCTGTAATTGGGTATCATAAGCTTTGTGTCGCTGTATTGTCAGCATTTTTTTAAATTATCAACCTTATCTCGGTAGATTGGTAAACTGTTTTTCATTATTTTTCTTTGGGTGATTCATTGAGAGAAAATATGCGTGCCTTTGGTATTTTTCTGTATCTACATTATGGTCAGGAGTAACCTAGGAAATTTATGTCCAACCAGCAAACAAGCATAATTGTGTAGGCCTACTATTGATTACAAGCAATATGGTTGATTGGTCCTTTTTCTAGACCGAACGACGTATTTCAATAGAATGAATATCTCAAAGGACACAGGGAAAGGAACACGTGCTATTAGTTTTTAAGACTTGAATATTCTATTAGAGTGAAGTAAGTTGTCATAACCTTTAGTTTAGTCGCTCATAGCTTTCTTGTTGATGCTTCAATATATTTAAGCACTTTCTATTTTCTATGCTCTTCTACAAGATGATATTAGTAGGTGGAAAGTTATTTATTTTATCTACCTAAAAAATAGATTGGAAATTATAATATGTTTTATCATTCATTTTTTAACCATGTTATGCTAAGAAATAGAATGTTGGCGACCGCCAACCACAGTGCTGGTGGGGCCCTCCATGGTTGTTGGCGACCGAACGCCACCGCCGTCGGCAATGCCATCGTGGCCCTTGCCGCTGGCAAATGTTAAGTAAGTCATGGCCTTCTCTTTTTTTGCTCAGTGATATGTGCATGGTTGCAACTACTCTACTGATTACAAAAGAAACATGAGCATGGCAGATGTTGATTGCAAAAGGTTTCTTCGTTCTTTCATGTTGGAATCAGTGACAGTACCTTGCCGCTTAAATTACTTTCTTTCCTATTAGAAACTAGTGTATACTCTCTAACTACTTCATGTTTTCTTTCTTGGTTGTAGTTTATTTGCTATTTGTAACTTCAAAATGATATGTCAAATATGCTTTAACTTTTTTATGCCATCGGAGATTTCAGCTCATATTACTTCCTCTCTGTTTATGGTTGGGTAGTGGTGATTTACTGATTATATATTCTCAATCATATCTCATATCTATTGTTACATATATTTGTTTTTTTGTATTTACCCACTTGTGTGCTTTTGACAAATTTCCAGCTTTGGATGTGAGAATGTGTTTCACATTACATGTCGAAGTAGTTGCACATTGTTTAAAAAGTTATCCAAAACAAGTTTGGTAGAGCCCAACCCATAATATATACTTGAACAATTAGGCGTTCTTGATGACACCCTGTTTTTTATTTGGCCTGTATTTTCTTTGTTGTTACAACTATTGTGTGTATGTGTGCACGTGTTATCTTAGCTGACAATCTGTTTTTTTCTTGGCAATTATGACCATGCTTGTAGGACGAAAGATTGAAGTGACAATGCTGCTTGGACTGCTCCTGATGTAGATGACTTTCATGGCAGTGTTAGGCAAATCCGTGGCCCATCAGAGCTTCTCCATTTGATGATGTTTGCTGGTGAGCCTCTTCCTTTTGTTTTTATGCTAAAACTATTAAAGAGAGTGACATTTATATATATTTGGGGGGGGGGGGCGTTTTGTACGCATTGGATTGATGGCCGGTGGTGCTCTTCTTCTTCGAATAGACATGATCTATAGTTGCAGCTCCTCTAGGTTGGGTCTTTGCTACTACTTTGGCTAAAGGTCTGTGCAGGTACTTATGTTTTCCAGCTTCTAGTATTTGGCATTACATGTTCATGCTTTTACTTCAAGGATATGCCCCCATCAGATGTGGATTTGTAGCAAGAAATTAAGTAATGGATCCCGGGACGATGAGTTTGGAGGATATGCACTCAAGGCTTGCTTCCCCTTTGTCTCTCATTTATCTGGTTTGATTTGGGAACAGAATCATCGGCGACATGTCTAATAGAATTATTTATTTGTTTCATAGTTGTGTCGTATCCCTCTAGAAAATATTTTAGTGCCTCAAGCTAAGCTTACTGACTGTGATTCTTTCTTTCTTGTCGCTACCAAGTTTGATCCCTCTACTCCCTCCAGCCCCTTCTCTGGACAAGCGATAACCATAGCTGTCATGTACACTGACGAGATTCTCGACCGAGGTTCGCCTGGGCCTGCATCCTCCAGTAACAAAAGGATGTGCCCACCTAGCAAGGTTAGACAGAGGTTATGAACTAACTTTATATCATGCGCCTTATATGCTTGTGCAAGAAATCCAAGTAAAATTGGTGTGTTGTCCTGCACATGTATGTTCCTTTGCTGCTCATTTATCAATCACATGTTTATGTTTCCTCTATACCATTTCCAAACACTCTGGTTGACCCTCTTTATCAGTCAGATATTTATGTTTTCTCTATACCATTTCCAGACACCCAGGTTGACCATACTATTGTGAGAATTTTTGGTAGAATGATTCTTGATATTATGTTGGATCATCTTGGAATTCCTAGAGCTATTTACCGGAGAAGGATGTACTCACAGAATACAATGACTGTCACTATGTGTTTCTACCGGAGAAAGATGCACACATATGAGTATTTCTGTTAGCCATGTTGGTAAACAAATGTTTATTGCTTCCTTACAGTGTTTATTTCCATCAACAAAACACTACTGATCGGTGATTGGAACTATGCTTCCAGCGGTATCACTTGCCACGATGAGCTACACCATTGATTCATTTTGTGTACTTATCAAGGCTACTATCTGATTTTCTCACTTGCCTTTCGTATAGTCTTTTGTATGCCTTGCTTTTGGTACTGTACTGTCCAGCTGCCCTGTAATGTCCTACTTGGTTTTTGGCCCCTTCCTTTGTAAACGACTTGTGCTAATTATTACCAATGGTGTTTAGACTTGTGGGATGTGTTGCTTTCTATATGAACAACTTGCTGTAATCCTGGTCCATTCAACTATGTTGCTTTTTTGTCTATTTCTTTATGCCAAACTTGATACATCTCAATCATACCGGGCAATTTTTACTTTGACTGGACTCATAGGATCAAATATTTGATGCAGTGCCGTTCGACGTGGAAACGTTCGCTACTGTAATGCTTTGTAACTATTAGTAAGTGTTTACTACCTACTGCTTTTTGAGACGTTTCCTTTGTAGTGAATTTTCTTTTGGTATAAATTTAGCCTATAATGGGTAGCTGCCTTGCTTATATATTGATATGTTGCAAACTTTGTTTTAGATCAGTACTTCCTCTCATGTTTGCGCTCTTAGTACTGAACTTAATGTCAAGTGGTTATCTTTTGTTGTCTTGCTTCTATCTACTAGTTAGCATGCACGTGCAACGCACGTCTCAACCAAAGAACACATTATTCATGTGTATTGAATTCTGTAGTGCTGATAATCCCTGCCTCTCTAAAGGTGAAATTCAATACAAACCCCACATTTATCTTCTGAGGATGTATGCGAAGTTGGAGCAGACAAAAAAGAAGTCATAATCCAAGATGAAACCGCAATCGTAAAGTAAAGATTTCAGAAGTATGTCTAATTTATTATATGAACTTGGAAGGACTTGTAATACATATATGCATTGTCCAAGTGAACATGGCAGAGATGCAAACTGTCAACAATATATACAAAAAAGAACGCGTCTTGGAACAACTGGATTTGTTCCCTCTTGGATTCAGGCTACATGTTATCTTCAGAATTTGAATTGATGGGCTCGACTACAGCGCCACAGTGGGAGTTACAGCACGCACCACGAGCTTGAAGAGTTCTCCGGTAGCCAGGACCATTATGCACCCATTCCGAGTCTCACCTCCAGGAGTGCAACATTCATGAACAAAAAATGAAGAACGAAAATTTAATAATTTGTGTATGACATGGCATGCAAGCCACACTTTCTCCAGGCTAATCTTAGTCCTGGTAAGATAAGCAATGAAAACTTGTCCTATCAACATCTCAACAATGGAGAAAGGTCTACTATTTCAAAATGGAAAACTGTACAATAAGGAAATTTCCATGATTAGATCTTGTGCTAGGATAGTCATTGTTTCACAAACCTAAAAAGAAAAGAAAAAATCACAGAAAAATTTAGGAAGACCAAAGCCACACAACAAGGCCTTCCTAATGAGATGAATATAGCATCAGGAAAATAAATCATACCAACAAGGCCTCCTATACAAATCACAAACTTCTATATGCTCCTCTTATCTTCGTCTCGCCTTTCCAATGATTGTTTACACAGTGTACATGCCGAAGACTTCATTTCTCTTATACAGAAGACATCAAGCTCAAAAAGGCCATAAACTCATGGTCATATCATCTCTTTGGGAAACAACCAGTCCTAGCACTGCAGCTAGATAACACAAAAGTTGAGCTTGAAACCACGGTAACCCATGCAGCTAACTGCTATTTACTCACATATCACATAAAAGAAAAATAAGCTAACTGCATATTCATATTCAGTTATAAAGTAACAGAAAGCAAACAAAAAAATACCGAAGAAACTATCAGTTCTAGAAAACAATTTTGTTGTTCTCGAAAAATAGAGATTGTGCTTTCAGCTTTGTTATTAATCGGAAACCGCTGTAATATGACTTCCTATTGTGTCCTAAACTTTCAAAGAGCTTAGAAGCCATATACAGTATGCTATAATACCTGGCATGCAGATCAAGGAGGCATTTCATCAAACAAATAAGGGCATCTGAAATTCATGTTCTGCTATGCACCCAATGCACATTAAGCGCAGAGCACAATACAGACTATAGATGACAATAGAGTAAGTAGATGTCAGGGTCGAGAGCATGCACCTCACTAACTCAGGAACCAAAGATCCTAAAGTATGAACATCTCCACCAACAGTCATACACGCATAGGGGACATACCATTTCTAGATCTGCACATTGCCCATCTTGGGAAGAAAGAGTTTCTAGATCTGCACATATGCAGTCCTCGAATCATTGGAACCCCTTGGTAAAAATATAGACATATTCTGCATGAACTAATGTGAGAACTTCCACACAGAGACAAATAGTAACCTGAACTCTTGCCAAATGAGGGTGCACAAAATACAACACTATATTCCCGTATAAGATTGCTCTCTCAGGAATAAAATATAGTTATATATTTCTAATGGAACAAAATACACTTGTCTGCATGAAATAAGAGGCCGTCAAAGCTGCACTGTCTGTTTGAAATAGAAATCAGAAGTGAAGATGTTTAAGATCCATTGACAACATAAGAAATTGGATTATCCACACAAAAAAGGGAAGAAAAAATAAAAAAGAGAAAATGACAACTAAAGGACATACATATGTGTGAACATTTGATGATTCCCGTGTAAGAGGGATGCAATGTAATGAACAAGAGTAAGTTCGTCAAGCAATAACTGTCAGTTTGTCACCTTAGCAATTCAATAATAGTAACTATCACTACAATTAACAACAAAGAGTGTATACTCAGCCTTATAGAAGTAGCATAGTCCAATCTTCTCAACTGATTCTTCTTGCAGGACGGTCCAAATTCCTGTAGCTAAAAAATTACAGGCGGCGTTAGATGGCAGGACTGTATTTGGGCTCAAGATGCTACTATGGTCACCCTCGAGGACATGTAAAAAGGATAGATAAAAAAATTACTAACCATTAATACATTCATTTGTCTCAAGTATACACATGTGATTCATTCAGCACGTTAATCTGATGCATCCAATAATTAGATAATTGCATGTGGACCCCTTTGTGTGTTCATTGTATATACCTTGAGCGTCTCCGAGGATTTGGATGGCACTGCCGGTAGTGTAGTTCCGGCGATTAGCACTGCCGAGCCTTCCGGTGGCGGCACCTATTACCCTTCCGGTTCATGCTATCTTCTGCAAATCGATTGGTTCTACCATACACACTGCATGCACATATAGTATACACAACAATTTCAGATTTAAGCCTGGAAACACACTCTCATACAATTCACTCCCCTATACAGAACAACTTCAGATTTATGCTTGGGAGGCTGGGACCAAGTACGAACCACAAGGTAATGAATGTTCAACTATAGTATTGAGAATAATAATGTAAAAAATATAATTTTATCTTTTAGGCGTATGTCAGAGAGCTCTACATCCAGAGAAGTATCTCACTGATTGTTTTCACCCTTTTATAGGTCACTGTACATCGAAGCAAATAAGCATAAGATGGAGATATTCCTGAGCAATTTTCCATATGCTCCAATTTCCTTTGTACTCTTTCTCAGATTGTTTTGAAGAAAAGAGCTGGGAAGCAACCACAGGTCCATCCTCTATTGTAGTAGCTCCTCCATTATTTGTGCTGTAGATTCCTGTGTGGATCCTAACCAGATATGATTGTTCTCCACAAAATTGTTTTGGCTGGGTAACAGAAGAAGAAAAAGAAAGGAGAAGTGCTTGGCTCGGCGGTGGATCTCGGGCTGGTCACGTACTACTGGCTGGGGAGGATCTCCACGCTGTCGAGCTCTTCCTGGGCTGGTGCTTCTGGTTCGCCACGATCGGAGACCCTATATGAAAGCCTGCAGAGCGCGTAAGTGGGGCAAGTGGAGGCGTACCTAGGTCGCCGCCGCGGCGGGCGGAGGAGCAGCCGGAGTGCTGTGCGGCGAGGTCGGGAAAGAGGCGCAACCGGCGAGGATCTGGTCGCGGAGCTCGCCAAGGCGCGCGGCGACATCGGTGCGCGTGGTGGCGGAGAAGACCCAGCCCTCGGGCTCCTTCCAGGACGCCTCGTGCCGCTCCTCCTCGTGCTTGATCCGGATGTAGGACGCCCGCCCCATCTTTTTCCCCGTCATCGCAGACGCCATCTCTGCATTCCTCCGCCGCTTTGCCGCTCCGATTGCTTCGGGAGGTTGGTTCCTCGCGCCTGGGGTAGCAGAGGAGAGGAGAAGCGGCGGGCGGCGGCGATGGGAACAGGGAGGAGTTCTGTGGCAGCTGGGGGACAGGGGAGAGCTATGGTTGGAGTTGGAGACGTGATATTTTTTCGCAACTGAGACGTGATGTTGGTTCGGGGTTATGAGGTCTTGAGCGAATTAGTGGGCATGCGTGGAGACCGTACGTTGGTGGCAGACCGGCAAAACATTTAATCTCGTCCATTCGTTTTCATGGCAGACCACCGAAGTAATACAGACTCTTAGATACAATTAAGTGGGTTAGATCCAAGGGTGCTGGTTAATTTGTGTACACTAAGTTTGGTGGGTGTAGGGTATTTCATGTTTGCTCTTTTAATAGTAGTATAGACTATCACTATAAAAGGAAAAGAGGGGGAAGATCCAAACAATCAGACCCATTCATCAGCGAGATCTACGGCCCTTAATCCTTCCGTGTTTAATGCTACAAACCACGCATTAAGCCACTAACTATCCATCCATCAATAAACCTGCCCCGCCATTCAAAAAAAAGCAAACAACGCACGCCCCCACGTCCTCTCACCCCGCCCGCCCGCCCGCACGACCTCGACCTCTCATCCCCTGTTCCTCCTCCCGTGTCGTTCACCGCTCAGCCGTTCCTCCCGCAGCCGTTAGCCGCTAGAGACGCCCACCACACCCTTCGCCGCGGGATCTGCCGTAGAGCCCGTCCGTCGCACGTGAGCCGCCGCTGGAACCGCCCTTCGCCGCAGGAGCCGCCGCCGAGCCTGTCCGTTGCGCCCTTCGCCGCCGGCGGAGCCACCCTTTGCCGTGGGAGCCCCTTCTCCGAGAGTCCGAGGACGAGGAGGACAACATCGACTACGAGGATGAGGACGATGAGCACCGGGAGGCTAGGCAACGCCTGATACGCACCGTGCCGACCGTCGACTGGTTCAACGTCGAGGGCAACGATGTATCCGGCGCATAGCCGCTCGAGGACCTCGAGGTGAGTGCCACTCTGCTCCCGGTGCGCCTATTTTCCCTCCCGCGTCCTTTGATTGCATATGTAGCAAGGTGTTCGATGCCTGCTGTTCATGCCGCGTGCGTAGAATGATGTGAGAGCGGCGACCGCCGACTGCTGCTGATTTTGATTAGCTTCAGAGTTTGCCATTGGATTGGAGAATTGTGAATCTGCACATCCTTGTGGTTCAAGATGGTCGTGCTTGGACGAGGGGATGCATATGTTGTGTTTGATCAGAAACATCAATTGTTTTGTTCCTTCATGCAAATTTTCATTGCATAATATTGTGACGGGTAGTCAGGACGCAGTGGGAATGATGATTACATTGGTGCATGTTATTTGTGACCGTTTTCTTGTGCATGAATGGGAACAATAGTTATTTAATGAGTTAATTTCGTATAACTTAGATGTAGTGTTGAAATTTTTGTGGCCCATTACCCACCCCAATCTGCTCATACAAGACCTAACTTCTACATAAAAGTGAATTGGTGAACTGCTACTAATCTGGCTGGAGACAATATTTGACTCCATCTATTATGTAAAATAAAGACCACTTTTCCTTCCATAAATGTTTAGATTATTTCGGTGCATGTCCAATGCAGGAACCTCTTCTAGCTCCGCGGGTGATTA
This sequence comes from Triticum aestivum, assembly GCF_018294505.1. NCBI lineage: Eukaryota > Viridiplantae > Streptophyta > Magnoliopsida > Poales > Poaceae > Triticum > Triticum aestivum. The sequence continues at coordinate 184,425,745 of NC_057814.1, forward strand.
AAGCAAGAATACGGGCAGTCATCAAACTTGAAACGTCATAATTAAAGATACCTTGTCCAATGCAAGTACCTTTTTCTAGGAGGTTTAAGAACTTGTATAAGCACATGTAGTCTCTACAATGCAAAAGTTCACTCTCCTCTCCTAGCGCTCTCCTCTCCTAGCACTGCGTGCCGCTCCGGCTGCGGCGGCCACCTCATTCGGCGGCTGCCACTCCGGCGTCGGCGACCACCATGCCCTCCGGCCGCCATTTCGGCACCGGTGGACAATCTCCCTTTCACCTTTTCCTAGCGCTCGCGATCTCTTTCAACATGGCCCTTTCCGATCTCAAGTTCGATCCAGGGTTGGCATTCGAGGCTTTCATCTGGAAGCAATTGGTGTCCCAGTGAATCATTTTGAGGGTAGCAAGCTCACGGAATTTCTCATGGTCGCGGAATTCTGTCGATCAAGACTCTGCATCAACGATGACTCAGTCAGTCTTATTCTGCAATCTTGTTTTGGTGGTCATGCCTCTCGTTTCAAGGTCTCCTGTCTGCAAAATTGGTCTTTCAAATTCAGTGTTGCATCTAGAGATGTGGGTTTCGCTATTATCAAAGGTGGGAATTGTTCAAATGATCTCTTCAATGTGGGTTTCTTTCTTTGGGGCAAGGGAGGTCTGGATTATCGCAAAGAATTCAGACTTTATCAACAAGAAATTGAGCAAGAATGGATCCTAGTTGATCGTTCCAAAGAGCGTAGATCTTACGCTGAGGCAGTCCAATCTCCATGGATTTTCCCTTCGGGTAATACGAATGTTCATCATTCAGGTATGCATGAATTGACTGTTTCTCAACGTTTCGGTGTACAAAAAGAGGGGTGCGTTTTTGTACCCCTATACCTGTGCACGGGCAGTCGGAGCCGCGCCTACGGTCACGCCAAGCAAAACAGGGGAGGTGAGCCAAGGTAAGACCAAAGCCCAAGATAATAAGAGCAACGCCAAGGTCAAGACCACAAAGAGCAGAGGGACGAAGCAGGTTCCCCCGGCAAGACCCTTGCCGGGGCAGCCTCAGCAGCCCTGGCAAGATCCTTGCCGGGACAGCTCGCCCCGCACCAACAGAGCGGGCCACCCTTGAGCCCACGGTCTCCAACATCACGTTGGGCCAGGGCTCGGGAGGCACCTCCGTGGTGGCATGCAAATCTTTGTGAAGACATATTCAAGATCAGATGAGGATTAGAAGACGACGATCCTCGGCAAGATCCTTGCCAAGGAAGGCCACCAGACCCCCGGCAAGGCCCTTGCCGGGGACGACGGCGCGCCACGGCAAGACCCTTGCCGGGCCACCCGGCAAGGCCCTCACCAAGGACGCCAGCAGGGTCACCGCCAGGCCCACGCCAACCAAGCTTCCACCGCCGTTCACATGCAGCTGCCAGCCCAACCAGCTGGGCGGGCACCTGCGTGGCAACATGCAGCTCCCAGGCCAACTCATCGAGCGCCTGCGTGGCGGCATGCAGATCTTCGTGAAGGCTCCGCCACTGCGCCACCTCAGCTGCCTGCCTGCCTACATGGCACCACGCGCCTCACTGGCCAGGGCGCGTGTCAAAGCGAGGAGGAGTGGTGACGGACGGGACGGGCCTCGCCCCCGTCCCCAATAAAGCAAGGGGACACCTAAGCTACGCATTAAATGCGTCTTGTCCTGTAATACGAGCGATAAGCTCAGGGCACTGTACGCCTTTCCACCTCCTGTGTGCCACTCTGGCAGCCCCTTTCGACTATAAAAGGAGGCCCATGGCATACTAGAGAGGGATTCAGCTCTTTTGAACCACGCACTGACCACAGCTAGTTCAAGAGCTCAAGAACTCTCTGAAATACACCCACCAAAGCAGGACTAGGGTTTTACGCATCCTCGCGGCCCGAACCTGGGTAAACGATCCTTGTGATGTCTACTAGCCCTGCTCTTCTCGCAACCCCGCGCCCCGGCAACCGTACTAGGGATTCTTGTGATCCCATAGGTGTCGTTCCACACCGACACAACGCCTAGGTCAATCAAGGTTGTCTTCAAACCCCATCTTAACTGAACCCAATAACATCGCTCTTGATGGGGCGGGATCTAGGGGCATTCAAAATGCTGGGCCTGGCAATCGTTCTGGTGTCACTAAGGCCCACAATGGTAGATCTCCCTTTTGTCTCCGTTGCCTAGCAATGGGCCATTCTCGGCCAAATTATACTAATAGAATCCGCTGCCACAGATGAGGGAGTCCTGGATTATGGGGTCCTCGGGGATCCGGCCTATGTTACATGGGCCGGACTGATGGGTCGTGAAGATACAAGATAGAAGGCCTTCCCCCGTGTCCGGATGGGTCTATCCTTTGCGTGGATGGCAAGCTTGGTGTTCGGATGTGTTGTTTCCTTTCTCTGTAAACCGACTCTGTACAACCCTAGGCCCCTCTGGTGTCTATATAAACCGGAGGGTTTAGTCCGTAGAGGCCAACACAAATCATACAGGCTAGACATCTAGGGTTTAGCCATTACGATCTCGTGGTAGATCAACTGTTGTAACCCCTATACTCATCAAAGTCAATCAAGCAGGAAGTAGGGTATTACCTCCATTAAGAGGGCCCGAACCTGGGTAAACATTGTGTCCCCTGTCTCCTGCTACCTTCGATCCTCAGAGGCACAGTTCGGAACCCCCTACCCGAGCTCGGCCGATTTTGACACCGACATTGGTGCTTTCATTGAGAGTTCCTATGTGCTGTCGACAGAAGGTTCGATGGCTCGTTCAATCATCTATAATGATGCTGTTTCAGGGGAGACGTTCCCCCCAGCCAAATCTTCGTATTCGGCGGCTTCGCACTGCGTGCCAACTCAATCGGCCACCTTGAGTAGATCGACAGCTACGCCCCTGGTCATCAGATCAGTTTCGGGAACCTAAATTATGTCGCGATATCCGAGGAGACTTGATCTTCGAAGGATTCGCAGCCCCGACCGCCGCTCTGGCCTTAGATCCAGAGCAGACTACCAGGTCCGAAGACGGGAGCTTAGAGCCCGCCGGACTCCTTGCAATTATGGAACTTGCTATTGGAGATCTGGAGGGGACGGCGTCATCGGCAAATCCAAAACCGAATCGAGCTCCCCTTTTCGCTAAAGTTCGTGACTCTCCCTCAGACTCTAAATCCGAACTCTTGAGGTCCACTTCAAATGGGCGCAGCCAGGAGGCTCTCATCTCAGTCAGCCTTGCGGACTCTCGCTTCTCTGTCCAAACCTCGCTCCTAAACGAGGCTCTGGACTTAATGTGACCCCTCGCCATTACAGAGGAATCGCTTCCGAATTAAGCCCAGCCCGGACTAGGGGCTGCGAGCAGGGAATTTTATGTCCCACCCACCACCCACTTCATAGCCACTGTCGAAGATCTAACCGACATGCTGGACTACGCCTCCAAAGACATCGACGGTATGGACGACGATGCTGGAGACGAACAAGGCCAAGACCCTCCATTTACCGGACATTGGACGGCCACCTCCACATACGACGTGTACATGATGGACACACCCAAAGAGGATGACAGTGAAAAGGATCTGTTGAGGACAAGCCTGCTGAAGCACCTCCGAAGCGTCGACGTCAGTGGCGCCGCTCAAAATCGTGTCACGTCAAAGACAGCAATACCGACACCGGAGACAATAACACTCCAGAGAATGCCGAAGACCCCGAAGCCCCTGTCGAACCAACATCCGAACATGACGATTGGGAGGATGGGCAAGTTAACCCCGACGATCCTGTCGGGTACGAGGGCTCGGAGGATAGTAACTACCTACCGGTCTCCGAAGAGGATGTGAGCCTCGGCGACGAAGACTTCATCGTGCCGGAGGAACCCCTCGAACAAGAGCGCTTTAAGCGCCGGCTAATTGCCACTGCAAGAAGCCTAAAAAGGAAGCAGCAGCAGCTTCAAGCTGATCAGGATTTACTAAATGACAGATGGACTAATGTCCTGGCAGCCGAGGAATACGGCCTCGAACGCCCAACTAAGAGTTACCCGAAGCGCAAGCTACTACCGCAATTTGACGACGAGGCCCTTGAGCCAATACCGCCAAAGCATAAAGCTGCTGACGAACCCGACCGACCACCACGTGGATGGGACAGACCGTCTACTTTTGCTGAACACCAGCCCGTGCCACCCTGCCGTCGAGGCAAGGAGGCCACGGCCTCGGGCTACACCTACGACCTACGCAAGTACCTGGACAATAGAGCCGGTCAGACAAGATCAATCTATGGATCAAGAGGGCGTGCTCCAACGCGAGAGGACGACCATCAGGCCTGGCGTGTTAGGCACAAGCTCACCCGGAGCAAGAACCGCATACTGCCTTCATTCGAACTGCACCATGACATATCCCGGTACAGAGGCGCCGCACACCCTTTATGCTTCACTGATGAAGTGATGGAACATCAGTTCCCAGAAGGGTTTAAACCTGTGAACATCGAATCATACGATGGTATGACAGATCCCGCAGTATGGATTCAAGATTTTCTTCTCCATATCCACATGGCATGCGGCGATGATCTCCATGCCATCAAATACCTCCCGCTCAAATTAAAGGGACTAGCTCGGCACTGGTTAAACAGCCTCCTAGAGAACTCTATTGGTAGCTGGGAAGACTTGGAGGATGCCTTTAGAGACAACTTCCAAGGTACCTATGTTCGGCCTCCAGACGCCGATGACCTTAGTCACATAGTCCAGCAACCTGGAGAATCAGCCCGGAAGCTCTGGACAAGGTTCTTAATTAAAAAGAACCAAATTGTGGATTGTCCTGTCGCCGAAGCCCTCGTGGCCTTTAAACACATCATCCGGGATGAGTGGCTCGCCCGACACCTCGGCCAAGAAAAGCCGAAGTCCATGGCAGCCCTTACCGCACTTATGACCCGCTTTTGCGCGGGAGAAGATAGCTGGCTGGCTCATAGAAGCAATAGCACCAGCGACCCAGGCACCTCCAAAGCCAGGGATGGCAATGGCAAGCCATGACGCAACACGCATAAGCGTCGAAGCAATAACGAAGGTAACAAAGACACGGCGGTTAACGCCGGATTCAGCGGCTCTAAATCCGGTCAATGGAAGAAGCCATTCAAAAGGGAACAGAGATGGTCCATCTAGTTTGGACAGAATACTCGATCGGCCTTGCCAGATTCATGGCACCCCTGACAAGCCTGCCAATCATACCAACAGAAACTGTTGGGTCTTTAAACAGGCCAACAAACTCAACGCCAAACACAAGGGGAAAGGGCCGCCCAGCGAGGACGATGATGAAGAGCCTCGCCCACCGAACACAGGGGGGCAGAAGAAATCCCCCCCCCCCCGAGGTCAAAACAGTGAACATGTGTGCAAGCGGGCGCTACGGGACGTCTACGCCATAGAGCCAGTCGCCCCAAAATTTAATCCGTGGTCAGCTTGTCCGATCACCTTTGATCGCAGAGACCATCCGACCAGTATCCATCATGGAGGTTCGGCTACATTGGTCCTCGATCCAATTATTAACGGATTCCACCTCACGCGAGTCCTCATGGACGGCGGCAGCAGTCTCAATCTGCTTTATCAGGACATCATCCGTAAAATGGGCATTGATCCATCAAGAATCAAGCCCACTAAAACCACCTTTAAAGGGGTAATATCCGGCGTAGAGGCTTGTTGCACAGGATCCATAACGCTGGAAGTGGTCTTCGGCTCACCAGATAACTTCCGGAGGGAAGACCTGATCTTTGACATCATCCCGTTCCGCAGTGGCTATCACGCGCTACTCGGACGAACCGCTTTCGCCCGTTTCAATGCAGTCCCGAACTACGCCTATCTAAAGCTCAAGATGCCGGGATCACATGGCGTTATCACAGTCAATGGGAACATGGAGTGCTCCCTCCGTACAGAGGAGCATACTGCAGCCCTTGCAGCCGAGGTGCAGGGCGGCCTTGTTAAGCCGAATATGACACTGGTAGTCAAGACCTCAGACACTGTCAAACGAGTCCGGTCTACCCTGCAGAACGACAATCCGGCTCATCCAGAGCTAGATTAACAATTCGGCCTCCGTCAATGCCCCAGCCTGATAGCGACATACGTACCGCACATACATAACTACGGGTTAAAAATACCATGGGCAAGGACGAAGGCATGGTAAACATAAGGTCCACGGTACGGCTCGACCCTATCTGGACCTCCATATTGTTCCACCTTTTTCTTCTTGTCTTTATTTTTTAGGTTCTTTACAACCAACATCAATTTTTGGTGGTTACATGGGCCGGACTGATGGGTCGTGAAGATACAAGATAGAAGGTCTTCCCTCGTGTCCGGATGGGACTCTCCTTTCCGTGGATGGCAAGCTTGGCGTCCGGATGTGTTGTTTCCTTTCTCTGTACAACCCTAAGCCCCTCTGGTGTCTATATAAACCGGAGGGTTTAGTCCGTAGAGGCCAACACAAATCATACAGGCTAGACATCTAGGGTTTAGCCATTATGATCTCGTGGTAGATCAACTCTTGTAACCCCTATACTCATCGAAGTCAATCAAGCAGGAAGTAGGGTATTACCTCCATTAAGAGGGCCCGAACCTGGGTAAACATCGTGTCCCCTGTCTCCTGTTACCTTTGATCCTCAGACACACAGTTCGGGACACCCTACCCGAGATCGGCTGGTTTTGACACCGACATTGGTGCTTTTATTGAGAGTTCCACTATGCCATCAACAGAAGGATCGATGGCTCATTTGATCATCAACAACGATGCTGTTTCCAGGGAGACCTCCCTGATAAGTCTCCAACGTATCTATAATTTATGAAGTATTCATGCTGTTATTTTATCATCCTGGGATGTTTTACAATCATTTTATAGGAACTTTATATCCTTTTTTGGGACTAACCTATTGACCCAGTGCCCAGTGCCTGTTGCTGTTTTTTGCTTGTTTTTCTACATCGTAGGAAATCAATACCAAACGGAGTACAAACGCAACAAAACTGCACGGGGTTTTTTTATGGACCAGAAGGAACCCAATGGGCCAGAGCTGCACCTGGGGGGTGCCCCGAGGGGGGCACAACCCAGAGAATAAAGAGAGAGTCCTCACCTCAATATCGACAACAATGACCTGGCAAGTGAAGTAAAGTAAAAGCAAAGTAGAGCCCGGTTGATGCGGTGGCCTCCCGCACCCCTTCTTTGCACTATAAAGTCCCAAATATTCTGAAACCCATCGGGGTTAACCTGGACGAGAAGTTCCGCCGCCGCAAGGTCTCTGTATCCATGAAAACCAATCTAGACTTCGTTCCGGCACCCTGCTGGAGGGGGGATCGTCTCCAGTGGCCATCTTCATCATCCCGGCGGCCACCATGATGAGGAGGGAGTAGTCCACCCTCGGGGCTGAGGGTTTGTACTAGTAGCTATGTGTTTAATCTCTCTCTCTCTCGTGATCTATATCATGGGCTTTGTTAATATAGTCGGATCATATGATGTTTCTCCCTGTTATACTCTTGTTATGATGAATTGAGTCTTTACCCCTTGAACTTTTGTATTGTCGGATTGAATATTCAGAGATGAGAACAGATGATGTATGTCTTGCAATATGAATACTTGAGGTGACAAATGGGGTATCATATTGATTCACTTGATATGTGTTATGGCATTCAACTCGCGGATTCCCGCGGTGATATTGGGGTATCTATGCATAGGAGTTGATGCATGTTTTTATTATCTTTTCCGATAGAAACTTTGGGGTCTCCTTGTAGTTCTTTGTGTGGACTGAGTATTATGAATATGAATTTGCTTTGGTTTTATTCTAGTACGAACTCTTGATTAGATCGATCAGGAAGAATAGCTTGCGTTATTCTAGTACGAACTCTAGGATATATTGATCGAAAAGAATAGCTTTGAGGTGGTCTCTTACCCTACAAACAATTTCTATCTTTTGTTCTCCGCTAATAGGAACTCGGGAGTGATTCCTCACTGCACTTTGAGGGATAATCATATGATCCAACTATGTTAGCATTGTTGAGAGATTGCACTAGCGAAAGTACGGACCCTAGGCCTTGTTTTCAAGCATTGCAATACTGCTTTTGTGCCCGTTTACTAATTGCTACCTTGCTGTTTTTATTTATTCAGATTATAAAAATATATTTCTACCATCCATATTACACTTTTACCACCATCTCTTCGCCGAACTAGTGCACCTATACAATTTGCCATTGTATTGGGTGTGTTGGGGACACAAGAAATTTCTTGTATTTGGTTGCACGGTCGTTTGAGAGAGACCATCGTCATCCTAAACCTCTCACAGATTGATAAACCTTAGGTCATCCACTTGAGGGAAAATTGCTATTGTCCTACAAAACTCTGCGCTTGGAGGCCCAACACGTGTCTACAAGAATAAAGTTGCGTAGTAGACATCAAGCTCTTTTCTGGCACCGTTGCCGGGAGGTGAGTGCTTGAAGGTATATCTTTAGATCTTGCAATTGAATCTTTTAGTTTCTTGTTTTATCACTAGTTTGGTTTGTAAAAGAAAACTACAAAAAAATGGAATTGAGGTTGCATAATATTATTGGTCATCTTTATAATATCTTTCTTGAAAATGATGGATTGGAAAATTGTGCTCAATTGTTAGAAGAAGAAGTCAATAAAATGCTTGGCACAAAATATTTGAATGATGAGCATTATAGAAATGTTGTTAGTACGAATTCTTTGAATATCCAAAATGCTAATGATGATTGCACAAGTCATGGCAAAGATGTTTATTATAAGCATGTCACTTTTTGTGGAGTGAATTGGGAGTGCCTTTGCACACCGGAAAGGGAAGATAGATTTTTTAAGAAGCATAAATATTTAGAAACAAAAAGGTTGCAAGAGAGGCTAGATGATTGTGTTGAAAGATTTCATTTTTTTCGCCATCCTTGTGAACTTTGCAATGAACATGGTCATTTAAATCTTCAATGCAGATTCTTTCATGATCAAATAGTGTCCAAAAACTGTGATAACTTGATTACCCTTGAGCATCATAAAGAGCTTAGTCTTCTTTTGGGGTATGAAGAAATGAAACGTATAACTAAGGATTTTCCAAATCCTGAGAGATTTCTTGATTTTGATCTAGAGGAAATTTATATGTTTTGTGTGGTAAATTGCATTGAGAATCCTTATATTGCCAGCTATATAAAGTCAAGAAAACAAATAGAATATGAAGAGAGTACTAATGAAAGGGAAAATATTTCCCAAAACCCTCCTAGTGTTTATTATGATGAATCAGGTAACGAGGAGGAACTTCCTATCCAATCAATCTCTTCAACAAGGAGCTCGAAAAAATTAATTAAACTCACACATGATGTGGTGAAGAAGAAGAAAAGTAGAAAGAAGAGAGGTAAAAAGGTATCTCTCCCAATTAATGTTGCTCCTATTATTGTTGTGCCTCATGAAAATGAATCAAAAATAATTGTGGAAGATGATACACTTGACGATAATTTTGTTATGCCTATTGCTTGTTGTGATGATTATGATTGGGAAGATAATGATACTTCTTATAATATTGGAAATCTTTTTGGCACAAACTTGGGAAATTATGATGATCGCAATTGTTATACCGTTGGTGCTATTCATACTATTAATGATGAGAGTGATTATGCTTATGATATGCCAAGCCACAAGCTTGGGGATGCTATGTTTGATGAGAATGACATGTTTGAGAATTTATTTGCTGCCATTAATGTTTGTCCCAAGCTTGGGGAGGCTATGTTTAATGAAGATGATCTTTTTAGTCTCCCTACTTTGATTGATCAAACTTATTTTGATGATAGCATGCCTCCTATTTATGATGATTACATTGATAAAAGTGGGTTTGGAAGAGTGTCAACTCTAGGTAGTAGTGATCCCACTATTTTGGAGGGTGTTGAATCTCATTACAATATTGATGAAAGTGGATTTGGAGAGGTCATGACTTTATTTAGTGATACATCCACTATTTTGGAAGAGGTTTCAACTGACTATGGCAATAAAGTTGCTTTTTATGATGATTATTATGATGACATGTATGCCATAGAGAGTAATGAATTTTCTATGCTTGTGGATCATGAAAAGAACGCTTTATGTAATGGTTATATTGATGAATATATTCATGATGCTACTGAAAATTATTCTGAGAGAGGAACTTATGCTTCATGATGCCCTTGTTATGTTTCAAGTCTTATCTTTTATGTGAGCATCATTGAAATCATCATGCCTAGCTAAAAGGCATTAAAGAAAAGCGCTTGTTGGGAGACAACCCAACACTTTTAACTACTGTTTTTGTGTGTTAACATGATTATGCTACTGTATGGATCATGTTTTATTGCTTTTGTTTCAATAAAGTGCCAAGTAAAGCCTTTGGGATCATGTTGGGTGATAGTTGATTTGACCCTGCTGAAAAACATAAACTTTTGCGCTCACGGAAATAGGTCTCATTTTTAACAGAAGAGTGCTTTTGAGTTGATACTTTTTGCAGGAGATTAATATACAAATTTCTCACGTGGTATAGTTTGTTTCAGACTTTTTGGAGTAGCAGAAGTATGGTTTGAGTCCAGATCATTACAGACTGTTCTGTTTTTGACAGATTCTGTTTTCAATGCATAGTTTGTTTTCTAGTTTCTATGGCTTATATTGCTCAATATAAATTGTGGAAATGATATGCTACAGTAGGCATTGTGTGTAAACAATTATGAATCTTGTCTTTGACAGTACCAAAGTGAAATGGTTTGCTCTTTATCATACTAACCTATCTCACAAAGTTCCGTTAAGTTTTGTGTGATTGAAGTTTTCAAGTTTTGGGTGATATGTCGATATGACGAGAATAAGGAGTGAAAAGACCCTAATCTTGGGGATGCCCAAGGCACCCCAAGTTAATATCCAAGGAATATCCAAGCAACTAAGCTTGGGGATGCCCCGGAAGGCATCCCCTCATTTGTCTCCAACATTATCGGTAACCTCACTTGGAGCTATGTTTTCATCCGTCACATGATATGTGTTTTACTTGGAGCATCATTTTCTTTTGCTAGGATTTCCTTGCTGTTATTTAGAATAATTTTTTGCATATTTTTTTCAATAAAAATGTCAAGGATAGCCTTTACCATGCTTATTCTACAAGTCTACATGTTGCTGTTTGAAAACAGAAAGTTTATCGCTGTTGCAAAAATTCCCTAGAAAAGTCAGAGTGCGATAAAATGTTGAAAATTTTTGCATAGTAAGGTCTGATAAATTTTCTACAGTATGGTAGAATTTCATAATTTTTGGAGTTTAATAAGTATTGATACTCTTGCATTCTTTACAGACTGTACTGTTTTGGCAGATTGTTGTTATGTTTGCATTGTTTGCATATGTTTGCTTGTTTAATGATTCTATTTGAGGATAGGAGTATTAAATATGCAGAGGCATTTAGTATGCAATGTTGAATAATAATTTTAGTCATTTGCTACAGTAGAGAATGATAAGGGTTTTGCATTGGTTTATACTAACTTATCTCATGAGTTCTTGTTGAGTTTTGTGTGGATGAAGCTTTTGAGATTTAGGGAAACCGTGATATAAAAGGAATTAAGGAGACAGAAAAGCTCAATCTTGGGGATTCCCAAGGCACCCCAAGATAATATTTCAAGAATTCTCAAGCATCTAAGCTTGGGGATGCCCCGGTAGCCATCCCACCTTTCTTCTTCAACAATTATCGGTTAGTATCGGTTGAGCCTAAGTTTTTGCTTCTTCACATGGTGTGTGCTATCCTTGAAATGTCATTTTGTTTTGTTTTGCTTGCTGTTTTAATAAATTACTTAGATCTGAAAGTTTTGAAATAAGAGAGAGTCCTCAAATAGCTACCTATTTACTTAACTACTCGTTTGATCTTCACTTATACCTTTTGGAGTAGTTTGTCATTTACTCTTGTGCTTCACTTATATCCTGTGAGTAAATTGTTGAATAAATTGAATGTCATGAAGTTGAAATCATATCATGCCTAGTGGTAGCTTCACATTGGGTTTAGAAAGTGAAATCTTTTGAGGCTTGACAATCACAATATTTGTCATACAAGCAATTCACGAATAATTAGTATAAGGAAGAGAACTTTCACATGCAAATACACTATCCTGGAAATCTTTTTTGATTGTGAGCCCCCATTAAAATATTATATGCCAAAATTATTGACGTTGGGCAAGGAAGACAACGTAATGATTTATGTTTGCTCATATTCACATATAAGTCATATTGTCATAGATCCTTCAACAGGTGGTGTTTGCCCCCATCTTTGCTAGCCAAAAATTCAGCACCAAGTAGAGATACTACTTGCGCATCCAAAAACCCTTAAACCCAAATCTTATTTTCAAGAGTCCACCATACCTACCTATATGCGGTATTTCCGTGCCGTTCTAAGCAAATTTGTATGTGCCATCTCTAATTTTCAAAAATAAATTTCTCCTTTGTGTGGTCGTACTGCTCGCGAGGCGGTGAGGGGTGGCCAATATTTTCCATGCTAGATGTGTTATTATCACGATGAGTGTTTATTCACTTGTCATTGCACGAGAGTAAGGCAAAGGTTTTAGGGATGCCCAGTCCCAAAATGAAAAATGAATTTACTTTATGTTGTCAAATAATAAATTCCTTGGAAAGTGTTGGTATGGAGGGCACCCGTGGATACGGCTAGCCATGGAAAGTGAAAGTATGGTGGAAAAAGGAATAAACTTTATTTTCTATTTGGGAACCGCCTATGATATATCTAGCATGGAAAGTGTTGGGGGCTCTAAGTCATTTTCGTTGGTGGGAAAGTATACCTCTCAAAATGTTTTTATCTCTCAATTTTTGCTTTGAGCTTTGGCACCTCTACAAATCCCTACTTCCCTCTACGAGGGGCCTATCTTTTACTTTTATGTATTTACTTTCATGCAAGAGTCAAAGTTATTCTCTCTATTCCTTTTTATTTTTCTCTTTTGGCAAGCATCATGCGGTGAGGAAAGATCTAGGCACATATGTCCGGTTGAATAGGGGTAGCATGAGTTATTATTGTTGACATCACCCTTGAGGTGAATACGTTGGGAGGCAAAACAGTAAGCCCCTATCTTTCTATGTGTCCGGTTGAAACATTTTGCTCATGTGTACGCGGTGAGTGTTAGCAATCATAGAATACTATATGATGGTTGAGTATGTGGAGCTCTTACTTAGACTCTGTTGAATAAGTTGAATTGCAATTGCTTGGTGACTAAGAACATAGGTTGTTGGGTTTCAAGAGAATTCATTGTTTGAACCTTAACATGTGAATTGGTTGCTACTATAACATGAGAAGTTTTATAAGAAAGAATTGTTGTTATGATGCTAGGAAAAGTGATTGAAATTGTCATTGATCAAACTTATGCACTTTGCTAGCATTCACACTTCATAAATTATTTCTTTTATCATTTACCTACTCGAGGACGAGTAGGAATTAAGCTTGGGGATGCTGATACGTCTCCAACGTATCTATAATTTATGAAGTATTCATGCTGTTATTTTATCATTCTTGGATGTTTTACAATCATTTTATAAAACTTTATATCATTTTTTGGGACTAACCTATTGACCCAGTGCCCAGTGCCAGTTGCTATTTTTTTGCTTGTTTTTTTACATCGTAGGAAATCAAGACCAAACAGAATCCAAATGCAACAAAACTCCACGAGGATTTTTTATGGACCAGAAGGAACCCAATGGGCCAGAGCTGCACCTGGGGGTGCCCCGAGGGGGGCACAACCCACCAGGACACGCCAGGCCCACCTGGCGCACCCAGGTGGGTTGTGCCCACCTCGGTGGCCTCCCGCACCACTTCTTTGCACTATAAATTCCCAAATATTCCGAAACCCATCGGGGTTAACCTAGACGAGAAGTTCCGCCGCCGCAAGGTCTCTGTATCCATGAAAACCAATCTAGACATTGTTCCAGCACCCTGCCGGAGGGGGGGTCATCTCCGGTGGCCATCTTCATCATCCCGGCGGCCACCACGATGAGGAGGGAGTAGTCCACCCTCGGGGCTGAGGGTTTGTACCAGTACCTATGTGTTTAATCTCTCTCTCTCATGATCTATATCATGGGCTTTGTTAATATAGTCGGATCATATGATGTTTCTCCCCGTTATACTCTTGTTATGATGAATTGAGTCTTTACCCTTTGAACTTTTGTATTGTCGGATTGAATATTCAGAGATGAGAACACATGATGTATGTCTTGCAATATGAATACTTGAGGTGACAAATGGGGTATCATATTGATTCACTTGATATGTGTTATGGCATTCAACTCGTGGATTCCCGCGGTGATATTGGGGTAATCTATGCATAGGAGTTGATGCACGTTTTTATTATCTTTTCCGATAGAACTTTGGGGTCTCCTTGTAGTTCTTTGTGTGGACTGGGTATTATGAATATGAATTTGCTTTGGTGTTATTCTAGTACGAACTCTTGATTAGATCGATCAGGAAGAATAGCTTGCGTTATTCTAGTACGAACTCTAGGATAGATTGATCGGAAAGAATAGCTTTGAGGTGGTCTCTCACCCTACAAACAATTTCTATCTTTTGTTCTCCGCTAATAGGAACTTAGGAGTGATTCATCTCTGCACTTTGAGGGATAATCATATGATCCAACTGTGTTTGCATTGTTGAGAGATTGCACTAGCGAAAGTACGGGCCCTAGGCCTTGTTTTCAAGCATTGCAATACTGTTTTTGTGCCTGTTTACTAATTGCTACCTTGCTGTTTTTATTTATTCAGATTGTAAAAATATATTTCTACCATCCATATTACACTTTTATCACCATCTCTTCGGCGAACTAGTGCACCTACACAATTTGCCATTGTATTGAGTGTGTTGGGGACACAAGAGATTTCTTGTATTTGGTTGCAGGGTCATTTGAGAGAGACCATCTTCATCCTACACCTCTCACTAATTGATAAACCTTAGGTCATCCACTTGAGGGAAAATTGCTACTATCCTACAAAACTCTACGCTTGGAGGCCCAACATGTGTCTACAAGAATAAAGTTGCGTAGTAGACATCACTCCCTCCCTGGTCAACTTTTTGTATTCGATGGCTTCGCTTTGCGTGCCGATTCAGCTGGTCGCCTCGAGCAGATTGACGGCTACGCCCCCGGTCACCAGATCAGATTCGGGAGCCTGAATTATGTTGCTGATATCCGAGGAGACTTGACCTTCGAAGGGTACGTGACCTGGACCACCGCTCTGGCCTTAGAGCCGGAGAAAACTACCAGGTCTGAACATGGGAGTTTGGAGCCCACCGGACTCTCTGCAATTATGGAGATTACTACCGCAGATCCAGAGGGGACCGTGTCATCGGCAAGTCTGGAGTCAAACCGGATTCCCCTTACCATTGGAAAGCCGGACTCGCCCCCAGATACTGTCTCTGAACTCTCGAGGTCCACCCCAAGTGAGCATGGCCAGGAGGCTTCTGCCCCGCCTAGCTCCGTGAACTCTCGCGTCCCCGTCCAAAGCTCGCTCTTAAATGAGGCTCTGGACCTAATGCGATCCCTCGCCATTACTGAGGAATCACTTTCAAATTATGCCCAGCCGGACAAGGGGTTGAGAGCGGGGAATTTTACATCCCACCCACCACCCACTTCATAGCCACTGCCGAGGACTTAACCGACATGCTGGATTACGCCTCTGAAGACATCGATGGTACGAACGATGATGCCGAAGACAAACAAGGCCAAGAAGCGCCATTTACCAGACGTTGGACGGCCACCTCCACATATGACGTGTATATGGTGGATACACCCAAAGAGGATGACGGCGACGGCAGGAAGGATTCGGTTGAGGACAAGCCTGTTGAGGCACCATCGAAGCGTCGACATCAGCGGCGCCGCTCAAAATCGCGTCGCGGAAAAGACAGCAATACCGGCACCGGAGACAATAACACTCCAGAGGATGCCGAAGACCCCGAGGCCCCCATCGAGCCAACATCCGAACATGATGATTGGGAGGAGGGGCAGGTTATCCCTGACGATTTGGTCGGGAACGAGGACTCGGAGGATAGTAACTATCTACCACACTCCAAAGACGATGTGAGCCTCGGCGACGAAGATTTCAGCATGCCAGAGGAACCACTTGAGCAGGAGCGCTTTAAGCGCCAGCTAATCACCACAGCGAGGAGCCTGAAAAAGAAGCAGCAACAGCTCCAAGCCGAACAGGATACACTCAACGACAGATGGACCCAGGTCCTAGCTGCCGAAGAGTACGGCCTTCAACACCCAGTAAAGAGTTATCTAAAGCGTCGGCTTCTACCACAATTTGACGACGAGGCCCTCAAGCCAATATCGTCAAAACATGACCGCGGTGATGAACCAGACCGGCCACCCCGTGGACGGGACAGAGCGGCCGCTCATGCCGAACACCAGCCCGCACCGCTCCGCCGTAGAGGCAGAGAGACAGCGGCCCCAGGATACACCTACGACCTATGACAGGACCTGGATAATAGAGCCAGTCAGCCCAGATCAATCTATGGATCAAGGGGGCATGCCCCAACACGAGAAGACGACCATCAGGCCTGGCGCGATAAGCACAACTTCACCCGGGCCTAAAACCGCATATGGACTTCATCCGAACTGCGTCGTGACGTCGCCCGATACGGAGGCGCCGCACACCCATTGTGCTTCACCGATGAGGAAATGGAGCACCAGTCCCCAAAAGGGTTTAAACCCATGAACATTGAATCATACGACGGAACGACAAACCCTGCGGTATGGATCGAAGATTTTCTTCGCCACATCCACATGGCTCGCGGTGACGATCTCCACGCCATTAAGTACCTCCCACTAAAACTAAAGGGACCGGCATGACACTGGTTAAACAGCCTCCCAGAAAACTCTATCGGTAGCTGGGAAGATTTGGAAGATGCCTTTAGAGAAAACTTCCAAGGCACATATGTCCGGCCTCCGGACGCCGATGACCTTAGCCACATAGTCCAGCAGCCCGGAGAGTCAGCCCGGAAGCTCTGGACCAGGTTCTTAATGAAAAAGAACAAAATCATCGACTGTCCAGACGCCGAAGCCCTCGCGCCCTTTAAACACAGTGTCCGGGATGAATGGCTCACCAGACACCTCGGCCAAGAGAAGCCGAAGTCCATGGCAGCCCTTACTGCACTCATGACCCGCTTTTGCATGGGGGAAGATAGCTGGTTAGCTCAGAGAAGCAACAACACTAGCGACCCTGGCACATCTGAAGCCAGAGATGGCAACAGTAGGCCACGACGCAACAAACCCAAGCGTCGAAGCAACAATGAAGATACCGAAGATACGACGGTCAACGCCGGATTCAAAGGCTCTAAACCCAGTCAATGGAAGAAGCCATTCAAAGGAAACAAAGATGGTCCATCTATCTTGGACAGAATACTGGATCGGCCTTGCCAGATTCATGGCACCCCTGACAAGCCTGCCAATCATACCAACAGAAATTGTTGGGTCTTTAAACAGGCTGGTAAGTTAAACACCGAACGCAAGGGGAAAGAGCCGCCAAGCGAGGACGATGAAGCGCCTCGCCCACCAAACACTGGGGGACAGAAGAAATTTCCCCCCGAGATAAAAACAGTGAACATGATATATGTTACACATATCCCAAGAGGGAGCGCAAGCGTGCGCTCCGAGACATCTACGCCGTAGAGCCGGTCGCCCCAAAATTCAACCCCTGGTCAACATGTCCGATCACTTTTGATTGCAGAGACCATCCGACCAGTATCTGTCATGGAGGTTCGGCATCATTGGTCCTCAATCCAATTATCGACGGATTCCATCTCACGCGAGTCCTCATGGATGGTGGCAGCAGTCTTAACCTGCTTTATCAAGACACTGTCCGCAAAATGGGTGTTGATCTGTCAAGAATCAAGCCCACTAAAACCACCTTTAAAGGAGTGATACCAGGCGTAGAGGCCTGCTGCACAGGGTCAATAATGCTGGAAGTAGTCTTCAGCTCAACAGATAATTTCCAAAGCGAAGACTTGATCTTCGACATCGTCCCCTTCCGCAGTGGCTATCATGCACTGCTCGGACGAAACGCCTTCGCCCATTTCAATGCAGTCCCGCACTATGCTTATCTAAAGCTTAAGATGCCTGGACCACGCGGCGTCTTAATAGTCAACGGAAACATGGAGCGCTCCCTCCGTACTGAGGAACATACCGCGGCCCTCGCAGCCGAGGTACAGGGTGGCCTTATTAAGACGAATACTACATCGGCATTCAAGCCCCCGGACACTGTCAAACGAGTCTGGTCTACCCTGCAGAATAATAGTCTGGCTCCTCCAGAGCTAGATTAGCAATCCAGCCCCCGTCCAAACCCCCACCCAATCGCGGCATACGTACCGTGCGTACATAACTACGCATTAAAAATACCATGGGCAGGGACGGAGGCACATCAAGGATGAAGTCCACAATACGACTCGACCCTATTCGGACCCTAATCTTCTTCTTCTTTTTCTCATATTTCAGGTTCTTTAAAACCCAAATCACACGTTGATGGTACAAAGGGCCCCTTACCAGGCCCCTTATATATACTTGATCGTTGATCCTCTTAAAGTATCCTAAGCCAAAGGTGAAAAGCGGCGCAGATGTGCGGCAGGGTGCCCAAAGGATCTTCACGACCACTTTTTTGAAGGACCTGTATAGAGCTTTTCCCCTATTCTCAAACTCTCGGCATGTAAAATAGCCTTGATGATTCTGGCATTCCTTGTAAGATCACGTTTTGACGTATCAGTTAGACTATAATGGAAACAATTTTGTCCAACACTGTTCGGTGTCGGTTTATTTCTTAATCTGTCTTCCCTCTTTACGTCAGATGGACATATACACCTTGGCATGATTCAAATCACCAGGGGCTCTATCCGGCCACATATATTATTTCAAAAAAATGAAGTCCAAACACTTTTATAGTACACTTCGGCGTCCCGAATATGGCATTATATGCATTGGCTCCGAATCATGTCTTTGGTCAATAGTTGGGTTGCCCGGCTCCTGTGGTTACTACCTTACGTTCCGCTTGTTCGTCTAAGGTAGTAAAGGGAGAACTATTGGATTGTGTTTCTGGTTCGCACGGTCAAACACCTCAGTAGAGAAAGCCGAAAACTGACTGTCATGATGCGGCGAGAGCTGGTCAACAATTCGGTGACTTACTAAATCTCTAGTGATTTCTTACGTATTACACGAAGGACTGGCTCTCTTCCAGTCATGCGCATAAGGCATCCAAGTTCGGATAAGCCACATACGCACCAGGGGCTATTTCACAGTCCCATTGTCAAAATCCTATGGCTAAGTGAGAATGATAAAGACGCATAGTCCGATTGCCTGGTACGCCGCACTAACACCTCCTTTACGGACCAAGACGTTGGGTCAAGTGTGGTCATGTGCTATTCCGAACACCCCCATAGTATCTACGTGGGGGCTGAAGCCGACGACTGGAAAACTCTCAGGGATAAAAACGGCCGCACACGAGGAAGAAGATACTTTAAGATAAAAGGCACAAATATATTACAAAAGCTCCAATTCATGGCACAATGCCCGTACTGGTCAGATACACTTACTCGAACATGATATCTTTCGAGCATTGACCTTCTAACAAACGGGCACCCTCTAGGACGTCTTCAAAATAGCGCTCCGGCTTGCAGTGGTCCTTGCCTCTGAGCGGGCCCTCCACTGCCACGACGGCGGCCTTCATTTTCGCCCAATGCATCTTGACACCGGCGAAGGCCATCCGCGCACCTTCTATGCATACCGACCGCTTGACCGCGTCAATTCGGGGCAGCGCATCAACAAGTCGCTGCACCAAGCCGAAGTAGCTACTTGGAACAGGTTCGGTTGGCCACAGCCAGACTATGACGTCTCTCATGGCCAATCCGGACATCCTGTGCAGCTCAGCCCACTACGCCATCTGGTCGTTCAATAGCGCTGAATGCTCCTGCATCGTGAACTGTGACCAGAATAGCTTCTCTGTCGTGTGCCCCTCCTGGGCCCGGAAGAACTGCGCGGCGTCGGCGGCACTCTTCGGGAGATCCACAAAGGCGTCTGGAGAACTCCACAGTCGAGTGAGCAAGGCATACTTCTGACTGCCAAATTTACTCTGTAAAAGAAAGGGCTTACCAGCCGCTATCTGTCCGGCTTGCTTGACCTCCCCACGCGCCGCACGGAGCTCGATCCACACCTCCATGGCCCCCTGGAGAGCCTTTGTCAGCTCAGCCGCTTGGGCCTTGTTCTTCTCTTCCAAGTTCTCGGTCACCCGCTCCTCGCATTGGCGGTGGGCAACCTGCTCGGCCTTTAAATCTGCGGACGCTTTGTCAGCGGCCGCTTGGCTCACCCGTGCCTGCTCCTTGGCTCGGGCAAGGTCGCCCTTCAGGGCCTCAACCGCGGTTGCACTACCTGCAATAACGAACAGGGCAACACAGGAGCTTAGACTCCGCATGGGCACATCACTTCAGGTGTGTTAGCATTTTTCCAAAAACATACCTTGCGCCTCATCAAACCTCTTGTTGATGCGGACGAGATCTTCATCGGCCAGCCCCAGCTTCCGCTTGAGTTCCGATACTTTGGCGGCCTGGGCGGTTGCCGCTAACAGTGAAGCCTGTTTCTCAAAATAGACAAGTACGGTATCTCCTACGGATATTATCGATCCTTTGTTTGGCCTTTTTCCAAAAGCAGAACAGAGTCTCAGGGGCTACTATCTATGCACAGGCCTATTTTTCATATGGAATGCGGCTAAAAGACATTACATCGTATACCTCAAAGCCTGTCAATAGGCTGGTGAAAGCTTCATTCAACCTGCGTTTGGCGGACTGAACCTTCTCAACCATCATACCCATCAGGGTACGATGCTCTTCCAAAATGGACGCACTTTGTAGTGTGTCCGACAGAGTGTTCGGTGCCTCCGGATTAGAGGAGGTCACCTCCGGAATAGGCGCTCCCCCTCGTTCAAAAGGGGCCGCTCATTCGAAACTGGAGCCATTTGAGTCTCCGGAATGGCGTCTGGCTGGGGGCCGGACTGGTTTGGGCCTCCGTCGTCATTCTCCATGGGAGTTGTACCTCCCATGTTCTCAGCAACCGAGGGATTACCCTCTGGCGTTGTCTTGGTGGTCCCCCGCGCCTCTCCATGGACCGGAGAGATCCTTTGGGATAACACCTCAGTGTCATCCGCATTAGGTGGCGGGGAGGTTCGTGGAGGCGATTCGCTCTTCATCATCTCCGACGCTAGAGAATTCCCCGACGATGAAGATAGTTGGGGGAGATCGCGAGCCGGACTGCAGCTCATGATTTAATATGATTCCCATGATTCGAAAAAGACTGGATTTGTGTAGAGCAACCTTAGATACTTACGATTCGGCTAGTGGCTTGACCCTGGGGCGATGCTTGGGGATGGCTTCGGTGTCCGAATCCGAGTCATCCGACAGGGATATCTTTCCCCTCTTGGACGCCTCCGCCTCTGGGTCTATGGAGGCTGCCCTCTTCCTCCCTTTGGGAGGAGGGTTATCTTCTTCCTCCTCTTCATCTTCGTATTGATCCCCCTCCTGGGAGGAGGGAGCCTCGGTCCCTCCGGACACAGCGTCCGAAGTACCTTTATGGTGGAGGCCACTTTCGACCTCCTTGCCTTCTTCTTCTTGTCCTTCTTCGCTGACGCCTGGTATGGCACCGGGACCAACATCTTCATTAGCAGAGGATTAGATGGGTCTTCAGGGAGTGGGGCCGGACACCTCCGCTCCGCCTTTTTCGTCCAACCCTGTTGAGAGGAGGGAATTCTCAATACCCTCCCCCTTTTGATCAATGAACTAAGCTATGTTCGGAAATTTAACACTTACCGGGGTAGCCGGGTGATTGTAGTCGAGGCCGATGTCCTCGGACGTCTTCGGCCGCGACTTCTGAGTCTTGAGGAGCGATTTCCAGATCTCTTTGTGTGTCGTGCCGAAGAAATGCAGCAGGGTCCGCAGCCCTTCCGGATTAAACTCCCACATACGGAGAGGTCGTCGCTGGCCGGGAAGGGTTCGGCGGACAAGCATCACCTAGATCACATCAGTGAGGCTGGTGTCCTTTTCTATGATACTCTTGATGCACTTTTGCAGCATCAACACCTCGTCAGACGATCCCCAGTCTAGACCTTATTGGTCCACGACGCGAGCCGTAGCGGGGGTCCATATCTGAATGCAGGAGCAGCCGCCCACTTGGTGCCGCGTGGTTCGGTGATGTAGAACCACTCTTGCTGCCATATCTTGACGGTCTCCACAAAGGCCCCTTTGGGCCAGGTAACATTGGGGAGCTTGCTCACCATGGCGCCGCCGCAATCCGCGTGCTGCCCATTGACCACCTTCGGCTTCATGTTGAAGGCCTTGAGCCACATGCCGAAGTGTGGGGGGATGCGGAGAAATGCCTCACACACTACGATGAACGCCGAGATGTGAAGGCAGGAGTTCGGGGCTAATCGTGAAAATCTAGCCCGTAATAAAACATGAGACCGCGAACAAAGGGGTGAATGGGAAACCCTAACCTGCGAAGGAAGTGAGGGATGAACACGACCCTCTCGCCGAGCTCTGGTGTGGGGATGACTTGCCCTTTTGTGGGGAGCCTGTGTGCAATTTCCGTGGTCAGGTACCTCGCCCCCCGGAGCTCTTTGACGTTCTCCTCCGTCACGGAGGAGGCCATCCACTTGCCTTGAGAACCGGATCCGGACATTGCTGGAAGGGTTGGCGGCGGTGGGAAAGATTGAAGCTTGGGCGCTGGAGCTCGAGGATGGGAAGGCAGAGGAAAGAAGAGGGTGTGGGGTGAAAAGGTGGATTTTTATCCGTTTATATAGGCCGTGAATATCAAGCGCCCCCCCCCCCCTCAAGCCTTAAATCTTGCCTATTCCCAAGGGCTCATGCGAATGACACGGTTGGATTACCCAAACCCGTATTGATGAGAGTACCGCAATGAGGGGACACGATCTCTGCTTTGACAAGACGTGTCAATGGAGGCCGTGCCTCGAAACACGAAGTGGGAGGCCAAAAAACGGTTCGAAATAATAATAAGGCTAGATGTAACGTCTCGCCGAAAAAAGCTGTCAGAGGACATAACTTATTTTGCTTAAGTATTTTGCCCTTGAGGTTGGGGGTTGTAACTGTTATACAAAGCTGAATATAGTTCTCTTGTTCAACTGCTTTGGAGTATTCGGAGGAGGAACCCGCTTTACAATGACGAAGACAATCTGCGCGCCGGACACATCATCATTGAAGCCTGGTTCAGGGGCTACTGAGGGAGTCCTGGATTATGGGGTCCTCGGGGATCCGGCCTATGTTACATGGGCCGGAATGATGGGCCGTGAAGATACAAGATAGAAGGCCTTCCCCCGTGTCCGGATGGGACTCTCCTTTGTATGGATGGCAAGCTTGGCATCCAGATGTGTTGTTTCCTTTCTCTGTAAACCGACTCTGTACAACCCTAGGCCCCTCCGTGTCTATATAAACCGGAGGGTTTAGTCCGTAGAGGTCAACACAAATCATACAGGCTAGACATCTAGGGTTTAGCCATTATGATCCCGTGGTAGATCAACTCTTGTAACCCCAATACTCATCAAAGTCAATCAAGCAGGAAGTAGGGTGTTACCTCCATTAAGAGGGCCCGAACCTGGGTAAACATCGTGTCCCCTATCTCCTGTTACCTTTGATCCTCAGACGCACAGTTCGGGACCCCCTACCCGAGATCGGACGGTTTTGACACCGATAACGGATGCAATAGAGTGGGTCATGTTAAGGCTAATTGCAGAGTGCGTGGCGCAATTAATGTTCCACCTTCCAATCATGTGCCTGTCAACCAGCAACAAAATCCGAGGGCCACAGATTCTCAAGCGAACTGACCATCCCTTGGTGACGCCCACCCTATCAGTGGCACACACCCGTGCGCTGTTCAGTCAAATCAACCTGACTCGTGAACCCCGGGGCCATCCAACAGTGAGACAGCCGCTCGGCTTGACGCCTTTGATTCCCACCGCATAACTACTCCCCTGCAACATCCGCATTCATCGCCTCTGCTTTCCACTATTTCTCCATTGAGCTCGCCGGCGCTGTCAGGCATGGCTACGTTTCTGTCGGATTTCGGGTTCTGGCAAAACCCTTAAGGTTCGAACACTAGGGTGCGCGTGAAGATCTCCCCCTCACCGATCACACCCTCACACGCTTCACGATCTCTAGGCTAAGCACGACGAACTCACAACACACGAGACACAAGATTTATACTGGTTCGGGCCACCGTTGTGGTGTAATACCCTACTCCAGTGTGGTGGTGGTGGATTGCCTCTTGGGCTGAGGATGAACAGTACAAGGGGAAGAACAGCCTCCTGAGGTTAGGTGTTCTTGTGCTTGGTGGGTGTGAGGATCGCTCGAGATGAGTTCTGGTAGGTGAGGATCCGATGCCTCTACTGTGGTGGCTAACCCTATTTAAAGAGGCCCTGGTCCTCTTCCCAAACATTGAGCGGGAAGGGAGCCAACAACTGCCAATTTGAAAGGGGACAGCTAGTACAGCTTATCCTGACAAAAGTAGTCTTCGCCTGCCAAAGGCTCTGGTGGTGACGCCTTCCTGGGCTCCACGGTGACCTCCATCTTGCCGTCCTTTTGGTTTTGGTCTCGTTGCATCGATATGGAAACCTTTGCCTAATGCCTCAGAACTCCTCGCCTGCGCTTGCCTCCTTAGCACCAAAGAGGAAGCAAGGACACTGTGCGCGCTGGCGCCCACCTGGCGCCCGCTTGGCCTTGGTCGTTATGGCTCACGTCATGAGAACCTCGCGAGGTTTGCCTTGCCTTGATCTCTCCGCCCCTCGCGAGCCAACCTGGTGAGGCCGCTCCCGAGGAGGTCTTGTGTCGTCCGCCTAGCGAGGCTTGGCCCCTCGCGAGGGTCTTGAGTGCTTGTTGGTGAAGATGGGTCGTACGGGCCTGCTTGTGGAGCCACGCCATGGGCCGCAGGCAGGCAAGTCTGGGGACCCCTGTTCCCAGAATGCCGACAGTTTCCTTTTGAACGCACCCCCTTCCTCCCCGCCGGCTACCACGCCATTGAGGTGGACGGCAGACCCACTCGTCACCGCGTCATCCATGGTGCTCTTGCTCCCGCCAACGAAGACCTCGCTATTGCTACAATCATCCCAATTCCACAAGGTGGCTGCTTTCGCCAATGTCCAAGAAGTTCTGCATGATTTTCTCCATTCCAAGCGCATGGGGGTCTCTTCTATCTCTCGCTGCCCGTTTGGACAAGCTTTTGTGAGATTGGTTAGTGCGACAAATCAAAATTTCCTGGTTAATAGAGGGCCACATGCTTTTGGAGATATTCATGTTGTTTTTCAAAGGCACAATGAGGGTATGAATTGGAGGAACTTTGAATTTACTAGAGATGTTTGGCTTCTGATTGTGGGTTTCCCTGCTAATCTGCGTTCTTTCCATGAACTTTCTAATGGCACTGCTGGCTTTGGGCAACTGGTGGTTTGCGATAGATTTAAGTCATCTGATGCAACAGTTGTTGTTCGTGTCAAGATTGATGCGCTTCGTGACATTCCAGCCAGTATCTTGGTCTCAGGTGCAAAGAACTTCAGTGGGCAGTCTTGGACATGTCCGGTGATCATCTTTGAAGACATGCCCTTTGGTAATCCTCCACCTGATGAAGATCCAGTGCCTGCAAATGGAAATCCTCACCCTAGACCGCAAGAGCAATTTCACCACCCCAACCTAAACCTACTTGTAGGACCTGTTGGCTTTCATCTTATTCAACAAGAGGATGATGTTCTAGAACAAGTGGAAGAAGAGGAAGGCTGGGGGCACTGGGCTATGCCTCAGCAGCAGCAACCTATTGATCAATAAATCCATGCAAGGGAGTTTCTGGAGCTGAATGATTTGCTTGAGCCACTTGAGGAAGAAGTGCACCTTGAAGGAGGCAGTGATCTGACTTTATCTCTTGGTCTGAATACTGGACTGCCAACAGGAGGAGCTATGTCTGACAACTCTGTTTTTGGAGGCCCCCCTCCCCAAACCTTGAAGAACTGGTAGCCCCTCTGGATATCCCAAATCAACACCCAAAACTCCAGGCAAACTTCAATCTCAATCTGCCATTTGCAGAACTAATTGAAGCTCGAGTGGTACATGGTGTGGAATAGAATGATTTGCAACCAAGTAATGACAACATGTTGCATGATGTGTGAGGGAGTCCTGGACTAAGGGGTCCTCGGGCATCCGGCCAGTTATCTGGTGGGCCGGACTGATGGGCTATGAAGACATGAAGACCGAAGACTATACCCGTGTCCGGATTTGACTCTACTTGGCGTGGAAGGCAAGCTAGGCGACTGATTATGAAGATTTCCTCCTATGTAACCGACTCCATGTAACCCTAGATCTCTCCGGTGTCTATATAAACCGGAGGGCATAGTCCAGATAGGACAGATTCATTACCATATACTCATAGGCTAGACTTCTAGGGTTTAGCCATTACGATCTCGTGGTAGATCAACTCTTGTAACACTCATATTCATCAAGATCAATCAAGCAGGAAGTAGGGTATTACCTCCATAGAGAGGGCCCGAACCTGGGTAAACATTGTGTCCCCCGTCTCCTGTTACCATCGATCCTAGACGCATAGTTCGGGACCCCCTACCCGAGATCCGCCGGTTTTGACACCGACATTGGTGCTTTCATTGAGAGTTCCACTGTGCCGTTGACGAAAGGCTCGATGGCCCCTTCAATCGTCGGTAATGGCGTCATTCAGGGAGAAACCTTTCTCCCCGGACAAATCATTGTGTTCGGCGGCTTCGTACCGCGGGCCAACTCGCTTGGCCATCTAGGGCAGGTCGATAGCTATGCCCCTGGCCATCAGGTCGGATTTGGAAGCTTGAACTATGTCGCGGATATCCGTGGAGACTTGATGGATGTGAGACCGCGGCAATCGCTCTCCTTCTCTCCGATGAACATGACTCAAATCTATCATCGGAGCACACCCAGGAGATGGATCCTGTTGCTGCAACGGCCTCAGTACCGAAGCAGGTCATCCCCTCCGAGGCCATAAGGTCCACGGCGTTGGAGCCGCACACGGATTTGACATCCTGCAATGTTGGCGTCAATGGAACTCCGGACTCGTCTCTGGCTACATGTTTCGGATCAAGTGCGCCTGCGGACACCGAGCTGGATCGGTTATCGATTTTCGAATTTAGCGCCACAGACATCTTCCAGCATTCGCCTTTGGGTGACGTACTAAATTCTTTGAAGAACTTGTCCTTGGAGGAAGACTCACAGCCGAACTATGTTCGGTTCGAGCTAGAGGCGGACGACGAGGAATTTTGCTCCCCACCCGCCACCCACTTCATAGCCACCGTCGACGACTTAACCGACGTGCTTGACTATGGCTCCGAAGACATCACCGGTATGGACGACGATGCCGACAACGAGCAAGGCCAAGACCCACCATTCACTGGATGTTGGACGGCCACCTCTTCGGACGACGTATACATGGTTGATACACCCAAAGGATCTGGCGACGACAAAGAAGAGCCAGATAAGAATAAACTTTCTGAGACGTAGTCCAAGCGCTAGCGCCCCAAACGCCGTTCTAAGCCTCGCCGCTCAAAAGATAGCAACACTGGTACCGGAGAAAATAGCACTCCGGGCGATGCCGAAAACAATGGAGACCCTGTCGGTGCTGCATCCGAACAGGAGGAACATGACGAGAGACAAGATAACCCTGCTGAGCAGGCCATAGAAGATGACTCGGGGGACGATAGTTACCGTCCACCCTCTGAAGAGGAGACAAGCCTCGGCAACAAAGATTTCATCGTGACTGAGGACCCTCTGGAGCAGGAGCGCTTTAAGCTTCAACTCATAGCCACCGCAAGGAGCCTGAAAAAGAAACAGCAGCAGCTTCAAGCTGAACAAGATCTGCTCATCGACAGATGGACTGACGTCCTGACAGCGGAAGAATACGGCCTCAAACGCCCAGCCAAGAGCTACCCGGAATGCAGACTGCTACCTCAATTCGATGAGGAGGCACCGGAGCACACATCTCCCTCGTGCAATGCGGAACGACCACCACGTGGTCGAGACAGGGCGGCCGACCGGCCACCACGCGGCCGGGACAAAGCGGCAACTCAGGCTGAACAGCAGCCTGCCCAACCGCCGCGCAAAAATAAAGACGGAAGAGTTCGGGGTCACACGTATGGCCTCCGGCAGACCCTGGACGGTAGAGCAGGACATACAAGATCAATCTACGGATCGCGAGGACGTGCCTCGAGGCACGAAGACGGCTACCTATTCGGACGTGAAAAACCTAACCACGCCCAGTCCGAGTGCCGCAGACGGACTCCATCAGAGCTACGCCGCGACATGGCTCGGTACAGAGGTGCCGCACACCCTCTCTGCTTCACAGACGAGGTACTGGATCACGAATTCCCCGAGGGATTCAAGCCCGTCAATATCGAATCATACGACGGCACAACCGATCCCGCAGTGTGGATCGAGGATTTCATCCTCCACATCCACATGGCTCGAGGAGATGACCTCCACGCCATTAAATACCTCCCACTCAAGCTCAAAGGACCAGCTCGGCACTGGCTTAACAGCCTGCCTGAAAATTCTATCGGCAGCTGGGAGGACTTGGAAGAAGCTTTCCTAGACAACTTCCAAGGAACATATGTCCGGCCACCAGACACCGATGATCTAAGCCACATAGTTCAACAACCTGGAGAATCAGCCAGAAAATTCTGGACTAGGTTCCTAACCAAAAAGAACCAGATCGTTGACTGTACGGATGTCGAGGCCTTAGCAGCCTTCAAACACAGCATCCGTGACGAATGGCTAGCACGCCACCTCGGCCAAGAAAAGCCGAAGTCCATGGCAGCCCTCACGGCACTCATGACCCGCTTTTGCGCGGGAGAGGACAGTTGGCTGGCCCGTAGTAACAACACAGCCAGTGGGACAGGCCCCTCCGAGGCCAAGAATAGCACTAGGAAGCTCCGGCGCAATAGGCACAAACGCCGAAGCAATGACAACAACACCGATGACACCACAGTCAACGCCGGATTCAGTGGCTCCAAGTCCGGCCAACGGAAGAAGCCCTACAAAAGAAATAATGAAGGACCTTCCAGCCTGGACCGCATACTCGACCGTCCGTGCCAGATAAACGGCACCCCAGACAAGCAACCAATCATACCAACAGGGATTGTTGGGTTTTCAAGCAGGCTGGCAAGTTAAATGCGAAAACAAAGAAAAGGGATCACAAAGTGAGGACGAGGATGAAGAGCCCCGGCAGCTGAACACTGGGGGACAAAAGAAGTTTCCCCCTCATGTCAAAACGGTGAACATGATACACGCTACACACATCCCCAAAAGGGAGCGTAAGCGTGCACTCAGGGACGTCTACGCGGTAGAGCCATTCGCCCCCAAATTCAATCCATGGTCGTCATTTCCGATCACCTTTGATCGTCGAGACCACCCAACCAATATCCGTCATGGCGGTTCGGCCGCATTGGTCCTCGACCCAATCATCGACGGATTTCACCTAACGCGAGTCCTAATGGACGGTGGTAGCAGCCTCAACCTGCTCTATCAAGACACAGTTCGAAAGATGGGCATTGACACCTCACGAATCAAACCAACAAAGACTACCTTCAAAGGAGTCATACCAGGCGTCGAGGCCCGCTGTACGGGCTCAATCACGCTCGAAGTGGTCTTCGGTTCTCCGGACAATTTCCGAAGCGAGGAGTTAATCTCCGACATCGTCCCATTCCGCAGCGGCTACCACGCACTGCTCGGACGAACATCGTTTGCTAGATTCAACGCAGTGCCACACTACGCTTATCTCAAGCTCAAGATGCCTGGTCCACGCGGCGTCATAACAGTCAAGGGCAACACGGAACGCTCCCTCCGAACAGAGGAGCACAACGCCGCCCTAGCAGCAGAGGTACAGAGTGGCCTTCTCAAACAGCACCATAGTGCGGCTACCGAGCCCCTGGACACCGTCAAGAGGTTCCGAACTACACTGCAGCAGGACAGCAAGGCTCATCAAGAGCTCGACTAGCAATTCGGCCTCCATCCCAGTCCCAATGAAGCAGTGGCATTCGCACCACACGTACATAATTACACACTCGAAATTCCATGGACATCAACGGAGGCACAAGCCAACCCGGGAACTATAGTTCGGCTAGACCGACCCCAGACACACTTTTTCCTTTCTATTTCAGGTTCATTTTCTCGCGAGCCTGATCACCAGCCCCTTCGAAGGATCAGCATACAAAGGGGGCATGCAGCATAGGTGTGTAGGGTAACCTCCATACATTCTTCCTGACGGTATTTTTACTTATTTCCCAGGACCCGCACGCTACTCCTTCGTGATCCCGGCATGTTAAATAGTCCGGGTGCTTGTCGCACTATTTGTATAAGATACGCCTTGATGTATCCATTCAGTTATAATAAAAATGATTTGCGGCCCAGTTTCTATGGTTTTCGCTTCTTACTTCATTTCATTTCGATCTGCTTATCAGCTACATCGGTAATCTTTTGTATGTTTCATATTCGCCAGGGGCTGCTTATCGCCCCATAACACGGCAATAAAGTCCGAACACTTCTTGTATACAAGTTCGGAACCCCGAATTTAGCATTATATGCATTGGCTCCGAATCATGTCTTTGGTCAATAGTTGGGTTGCCCGGCTCCTGTGCTTGCTACCCTACGTTCCGCTCTATCGGCTAGGGTAGTAAAGGGAGAACTACTGCGATTGTGCCCTGGCCCTTGACCGGATGAGCACCTCAGTAGAGAAAGCCGAAAACTGACTGTCATGATACGGCGAGAGCCGGTCAGCTGTTCGAGGGTTACAAAATCGTTGGAGATTTTTTCCGCGTCACGCGAAGGATCGGCACTTCCCGATCAGATGCTGACAGCACCCTGGCTTGGACCAGGGGCTACGCACATGCTTAATTATAAAACTCCTATGGCTATGTGAGGGCGTTTAAGCCGTATAGTCTGATTGCCTTGTTCGTTGTGCTAAACAACTCCTTCAAGGACCATATAATTGGATCAAGATTGTTTAGATCCCATCCCGAACACCTCCGTACTAATTACGTGAGGGCAGAAGCCGACGACTAGCCAACCCTCAGATTGCATATAACATGGCCGCACAGGAGGAAACAATTTAAAGCATAACGAAATTACATTATAAAACAAGCTTTGTCTTTATAATACAAGGCAAAGGACAACATGAATGTATTCATTCAAAAATAATGTCCTTCGAACATTGAGCTGCCACAAGTCGAGACCCTACTATGACGTCCGCAAAATATTTCTCGGGTGTGCGGTGCTCCTTGCTCTCCGGCGGCCCGCTGGAAACTTCAACAACGTTCATCTTCGCCCACCACATCTTGCAGCGAGCGAAGGTCATACGGGCACCTTCAATACAGGCAGAACGCTTGACGACGTCCAGCCGCGAACAGACTTCCATTAGGCGCCTCACGAGTCTGAAGTAGCTGTCGGGCATAGCTTCGGCTGGCCATAGCCGGATTGTCAAATCCTTCATGGCTAGTTCGGCCACCCGGTGCAGCTCCACTAGCTGCTTCAGCTGATCCGTGAAAGACACAGGATGCTCTGGTGCCGCATACTGCGCCCAGAATAGCTTCTCCGTAGAACCTCCTCCTTCGGCTCGATAGAACTCTGCAGCATCTGATACGCTGCGTGGTAGATCCGCAAAAGCTCCTGGGGAACTCCGAACCTGGGTTAGTAAAAGATACTGCATCTCCACATACTTGCTTTGCATCTTAAAAGCCTTACCCGCCGTGATTTTCCTGGCCTCCTGGATCTCCTGGATGACGGCCTGGGCCTCATTCCGCGCGGTCTCCGTGCCCTGACGAGCCTTGGTGAGTTCGGCTTCCCGAGCCAACGCATCATTCTCCAAGGTCTCACATTTTTTCACTGCATCTTGGAGCTCCTGCTGGATTTCCTTGAGACGGGCCTCGAGCTTCTTATGGGTGGCTTGCTGCTGGACAGCCTTCTCCTCAGCCTCGCCCAGGGCCTTCCTCAGGGCCTCGACCTCGGTCGCGGCTCCTGCATACATTTCGACATTACAGTCAATACACAGCGTCTCCGCTTTCCGAACACACAGCAAGACATTACTTACCTTGCTTCTCCTGCAGCCGCACTCTAACCTCGCCGAGCTCGTTCTCGGTCCGCTCCAGCCTCTGCCTCAGTTCAGAGACTTCGGTAGCATGTGAGGTTGCGGCCAACAGCGACGCCTGCTTATGCACACATATCACGTTAGTCTCCTTCACTAGAGAATTGAACCTCTGTCCGGTTCCTCTTACCGAGCACCGGACAGCGTCTCAGGGGCTACTGACTATATGGGGTTTTTTCTCTGTTATTTACCTCGAAACCTGTCAACAGGTTACTGCAGGCTTCGTTCAGTCCACTCTTGGCGGACTGAACCTTCTCGATTACCGCGCTCATAAGAACACGGTGCTCGTCCATAACAGAGGCGCCTCGTAGCACCTCCATCAGGTTATCCGGCGCCCCTGGATGGACAGGGGCCACCAGCGGAAGCGGAGCACCCCCCCCCCCTTCAAAGGGGGCTGCCCGCCCGACTCCGGAGCCATATGGGTCTCCGGAATCGTATCCGGCTGAGGGCCAAGCTGGATGCGGCCCTCTTCGCCAGTCTCCATGGGGATTGTCTCCTCCATGTGTCCAGCAGTGGAGGCTTCGCCTCGCGGCGCCTCCCGGACAGCGTCCCGGGTTCCTCCCTGGCTCGGATCGGCCCTCCGGGACAGCCCCTCGGCGTCGTCCTCGGCCCCGGGGGAGTAAGCAGGCAGTGGCGACTGGCTCGCCATCTCCGACGGAGCCAACGAACTTCCAGACGAGGATCGCTGGGTTAGGTCGCGGGCCGGACTGTAATAGTACGGTTAACTACATCAAGAGAATGGAGAGAAGGGGCTGGATGTGCGCATAAATAAGCCATGTCACGTACGATGCGGCCTGGGGCTTTGTGCGGGGGCGTCGCTCCGGACTACTGTAACGTCCCACGCGGCGTTGGCCGCCGGAACGCCCTTCCCCTTTTTAGGCGCCTCCGCCTCCAGATGTGCCGGAGCCGCCCTCTTCTTCTTCCTCTCCTCAGGGGGAGGATTGTTTTCTTCCTCCTCTTCCTCTCCCCTGTCATTGTCCTCAGGGACAGAGGAATGAGTTTCGTCGTCTTCGGACGGCGCGTCCGAAGTACCCTTACGATGGAGGCCGCTCTTGGCCCCCTTTGACTTCTTGGCCTTCTTCTCCGGCGCCTTATATGGTACCGGTACTAGCATCTCCACCAAGCGCGGGATGACTAGTTCTTCGGGCAGCGGAGCCGGACACTGGATCCGCTTCGCCCTCTCCGTCCAGTCCTGAAGGAGGAATAACAAAGGCTCAGACATCATCCTCGAAACAATTAGGTTGAGGACTCGTTCGAAATGACATACCTTGCTGGCGGGGTGTGTACAATCGTGACCACGGTCCGAATCCATGGCCGGTGGTTTCTCATTGCCCTTGAAGAGCAATTTCCATGCGCCCTCGTGCATAGTCTCGAAGAACCTCACCAGGATCCGATGCTTCTTGGGATTGAACTCCCACAGCGGCCGGCTTCGGCGCTGGCATGGAAGGATCCGGCGAACTAACATCACCTGGATCACATCAACGAGCTTGACGCTCTTGGTCACCATGCTCTGAACACGCGTCTGCAGCGCTATCAGCTCGTCAGGCGAACACCAGTCTGGACTCTTCTCGACCCAGGAGGTGAGTCGCATAGGAGCACCGGGGTAGAATTCGGCAGCCGTGGCCTAGAAGGTGCCGCGTGGCTCTGTAACGTAGAACCACTGCCTCTGCCACTCCTTTACCGTATCCACAAAGGTGCCTTTGGGCCAAGAGACGTGGGACAATTTACTCACCATTGCCCCTCCGCACTCCGCGTGCTGGCCATCTACCACCTTCGGCTTCATGTTGAAGACTTTGAGCCACAGTCCAAAGTGGGGTGGATGCGGAGGAAGGCCTCGCATACGACAATAAACGCCAAAATGTTGAGGAAGGAATTCGGGGACAGATCGTGGAAATTAGCCCGCGGACGAAGGGGTGAAGTGGAAACCCTAGCCCACGGAAGAAATGGGGGATGAATACCATCCTCTCTATGGGCTCCGGCGTGGGGACGATCTGTCCCTCGGCTGGCAGACGGTGGGCGATCTCTTTCGCCAAATATCCAGCCGCCCGGAGCTCAGTAATGTCCTCCTCCGTGACGGAGGAGACCATCCACTTGCCCTGACCGCCGGATCCGGACATGGTTGCTGGGGTGGAAAGGAGATTGGAACTTGGGCGCTTGAGCTCAAGGTTGGGAAGGCAGAGACAGAGAGCAAGCGTGAGAAGATGAAGGGGGAATCCTTATCTACTTATAAAGGCAACAAATATTAAACGCCTCCTCACTCGCCTTGAGATTCGCCTATTCCCAAGGGCTGTGTAAATGACACGGTTGGGTTACCCATGCCCGCATTGATGAGAATCCCGCGATAAGGGGACACGATCTCTGCTTTGACAAGACGTGCCAATAAAACCGCTTCCCGGGACGTGGGGCGACGGGCTAGCCAACGGTTGGAAATAATAACCGGGCAGGCGTGATACAATGTCGTAAACAGTTGTCAGCAGATGGGACTCATGTAAAATATATAAATTCTCTCTGCGGTTGTGCGTGGTGTGTAACAGGTCCAGATACAATCATCGCATCCGAAGACTATCTTGGAGTTCGGAAAAGGGGGAACCCGCCTTGCAATGCCGAAGACAATCTGCGCGCCGGACTCCTCGTCATTGAAGCCAGGTTCAGGGGCTACTGAGGGAGTCCTAGACTAAGGGGTCCTCGGGCGTCCGGCCAGTTATCTGTTGGGCCGGACTGATGGGCTATGAAGACATGAAGACCGAAGACTATACCCGTCTGGATTGGACTCTACTTGGCGTGGAAGGCAAGCTAGGCGACCGATTATGAAGATTTCCTCCTGTGTAACCGACTCCATGTAACCCTAGATCTCTCCGGTGACTATATTAACTGGAGGGCATAGTCCGGATAGGACAGATTCATTACCATATACTCATAGGCTAGACTTCTAGCGTTTAGCCATTACGATCTCATGGTAGATCAACTCTTGTAACACTCATATTCATCAAGATCAATCAAGCAGGAAGTAGGGTATTACCTCCATAGAGAGGGCCCGAACCTGGGTAAACATTGTGTCCCCCGTCTCCTGTTACCATCGATCCTAGACGCACAATTCGGGACCCCCTACCCGAGATCCGCCGGTTTTGACACCGACAATGTGCAACCTGTTGTTGCAGTTCAACAAGCTGAGGTCGCTCCAGATTTGCTGCAAGTGGTCCAGGAAGTTCCTCAGTTGACTTTACTTCCACATGTGAACATCTCTGACACTGCTAATGTTTCTGCTTTGATGGACAAAAAAAACACTGTCAATGTACCTTCAGAACCTGCCAATTCTACCCCAGCTAGAGTTCATTTGGGAAATTGTTGCGACAACACTCCAGACCATGATATCTCAACTGCTGGCTCTCTTATGCCAGTAGATACTCACACTGTCTCTGACAGTTCTGAAGGTACCAGCTTTGGGCCCCCGCCTGGATTCCCTCTCCCTATTTTCAATACTGCAGTTACTGCTCCTAGTGTGCGAGACTTACAGCAGTTGGATCCTCAATTCAGGGACCTAATTGCAGACACCTCTTTGCTGATGCAGGGGAAGATTTTTTGTCCAAGGAGGGACTGGAACTGTGGGACAAGCATTTCAAGCCTGCTGAGGGAATGGACAAAGTGGTTCAGGTACCATGTGAATTGTTTAAATTTATCATTGTTGCTCTCTTAACACTTGATAGTTTTGATTGGGCAAAATCATTGGTCTCTTCTCAACTATGGAACTACATCATTGAAGGATCTGTTAATAAGAAGTTCATTCCTTTTGCCCTTCCTGACTCATGTGTTGCTGGTCATACTCCTACTTGCCAACAGATAGCCTGGAACAAGAGGTCTCTTCAGCCCAACCTGCTACACCAACACATAACAGTGTAGAGGGAGTTCTTGGAGCTCGCTCAGCAAGAACCTCCGCTGTCTATGCTCGGAAGAAAAGGAAAGACAAGGCTCCCATCTATGAAACTGAGGTACGGAGAAGTTATAGATTATAGGAAGCTAATAAAGGTTTTAGAGGAAAAGTTTGCAAAGATAAGGATTGCCTACCTTACAGCACTGATCCACCTGCCCTACCCTCAAGAGTTATTAAAAACCTTTCTGTTTCCTTCTGCAAGGCTCAGGCTAAGGACTGCTCTGAGGAGATGCTTCAGCAGCCCAAGAAAAAGAAGGAGGCCAAGAACACTGCTAAGGGGGTGCAGAAGAAACCTGCAATCTTCAAGCCCTAGAGTTTTAGTGCCAGTTATGTTGCTCTGTATTGATGCTAGACTTGTGTTTTAGATCTTTTGTCAGTGGGATGCTTATGTTAATATGGAACTTTGCTATGTGGAACTCTTTTTTTTCAAGTCTTGTAAGCACTTTGTCAGATATGATGGATGCAAACTTCCCTTATCTCAGCTTTATTTCTCTCATGTGTTGGAAAGTTACTTGGAAAGATATCTGGGATTCTGATTTCATTTGTAATGTCTTGTGTATGAAAGTAATGGACCAATTTGGGTTGATCTCTGCTATTATAATGCTATGTGGGCTCTTGCACGTTTGCCCCAATTACACAACCAAGGGACACATTCTTAGTCCTCACAGATATATTTCAACATGCCCCAAATGAGCAGAAATTGGAACATATTGAACTGGAATATTAGGGGCATTAATGATTCTAACAAATGGCTGGCTTTGAGGAATAAAATTGATGAGTCTAATGCTGACATCATCTGCATTCAAGAGACTAAAAGAGAAATTTTTGATGCAAGATACCTCAAGAACTTTTGTCCTAGAAGAATCAATCATTTTGAGTATCTGCCATCAGTTGGTGCTTCAGGAGGGCTACTTATTGCCTGGAATGGCTCACTGTTTACAGGAGAACATCTTTTTAACAATGATTTCTCTCTGTCTGTTCATTTTACTTCTGCTCTGTCTGGAGACTCCTTCATTCTCTCAAATATTTACGGGCCTTATAAAGGACCAGAAAGAGTTCAATTTCTGAATTGGTTCAAAGATATTCAAATGCCTACAAATACTAGATGGATTATCATGGGTGATTTCAATTATGTCAGATTTCCAAGTGATAGAAACAGGGATGGAGGAAACTTCACAGAGATGTCGCAATTTAATGAGGCCATCAATACCCTAGCTTTGGTTGAAATCCCTCTGAAGGGTAGACAGTACACTTGGAGTAATATGCAAGATGCCCCTCTTTTGGAGAAATTGGATTGGGTTTTTAGCTCAGAATCTTGGACAACTGAATTCCCCAATACAATGGTCCTGCCCCTTGCCAAACCAATCTCTGATCACACTCCATGTTTGATTCAAATTGACCCACACATTCCCAAGTCCAAAATTTTCAGGTTTGAAAAATTCTGGATGAAAGTGCAGGGTTTCAAAGAAGTGGTCAAGCATAGCTGGGAACAGGAAACTCACATCACTGACTCTGCCAAGAGAATTTCAGCTAAATTCAAGAGATTGAGAAAGTGCCTCAAAATATGGGCTAAATGTTGGGGATCGTAGCAGAATTTTAAAATTTTCCTACGCTCACCAAGATCCATCTATGGAGTATACTAGCAACGAGGGGAAAGGAGTGCATCTACATACCCTTGGAGATCGCGAGCGAAAGCGTTCCAATGAACGTTGTTGACGGAGTCGTACTCGCCGTGATCCAAATCACCGATGACCGAGTGCCGAACGGACGGCACCTCCGCATTCAACACACGTACGGTGCAGCGACGTCTCCTCCTTCTTGATCCAGCAAGGGGGAAGGAGAGGTTGATGGAGATCCAGCAGCACGACGGCGTGGTGGTGGATGTAGCGGGTCTCGGCAGGGCTTCGCCGAGCTTCTGCGAGAGGGAGAGGTGTAGCAGGGGACGAGGGAGGCGCCCAAGGCTGTAATACTACTGCCCTCCCTCCCCCCTTTATATAGGCCCCCTGGGAGGGGGGGCGCCGGCCAGAACCCATCTGGAGGGGGGGCGGCGGCCAGGGGGGTAACTTACCCCCAAGTCAAGTGGGGCGCCCCCCCCCCCCCACCCTAGGGTTTCCAACCCTAGGCGCAGGGGGGAGGCCCATGGGGGGCGCCCCAGCCCACTACGGGCTGGTTCCCTTCCCACTTCAGCCCATGGGGCCCTCCGGGACAGGTGGCCCCACCCGGTGGACCCCCGGGACCCTTCCGGTGGTCCCGGTACAATATCGATAACCCCCGAAACTTTCCCGGTGGCCGAAACTGGACTTCCTATATATAATTCTTCACCTACAGACCATTCCGGAACTCCTCGTGACGTCCGGGATCTCATCCGGGACTCCGAACAACTTTCGGGTTTCCGCATACTCATATCTCTACAACCCTAGCGTCACCGAACCTTAAGTGTGTAGACCCTACGGGTTCGGGAGACATGCAGACATGACCGAGACGCCTCTCCGGTCAATAACCAACAGCGGGATCTGGATACCCATGTTGGCTCCCACATGTTCCACGATGATCTCATCGGATGAACCACGATGTCGAGGATTCAATCAATCTCGTATACAATTCCCTTTGTCAATCGGTATGTTACTTGCCCGAGATTCGATCGTCGGTATCCCAATACCTTGTTCAATCTCGTTACCGGCAAGTCTCTTTACTCGTACCGCAATGCATGATCCCGTGACTAACGCCTTAGTCACATTGAGCTCATTATGATGATGCATTACCGAGTGGGCCCAGAGATACCTCTCCGTCACACGGAGTGACAAATCCCAGTCTCGATCCGTGCCAACCCAACAGACACTTTCAGAGATACCCGTAGTGTACCTTTATAGTCACCCAGTTACGTTGTACGTTTGGTGCACCCAAAGCACTCCTACGGTATCGGGAGTTGCACGATCTCATGGTCTAAGGAAAAGATACTTGACATTGGAAAAGCTCTAGCAAACGAAACTACACGATCTTTTATGCTATGCTTAGGATTGGGTCTTGTCCATCACATCATTCTCCTAATGATGTGATCCCGTTATCAATGACATCCAATGTCCATAGTCAGGAAACCATGACTATCTGTTGATCAACGAGCTAGTCAACTAGAGGCTTACTAGGGACACGTTGTGGTCTATGTATTCACACATGTATTACGATTTCCGGATAATACAATTATAGCATGAACAATAGACAATTATCATGAACAAAGAAATATAATAATAACCATTTATTATTGCCTCTAGGGCATATTTCCAACAGTCTCCCACTTGCACTAGAGTCAATAATCTAGTTACATTGTGATGAATCGAACACCCATTGCGTCCTGGTGTTGATCATGTTTTGCTCTAGGGAGAGGTTTAGTCAACGGATCTGCTACATTCAGGTCCGTATGTACTTTACAAATATCTATGTCTCCATTTTGAACACTTTCACGAATGGAGTTGAAGCGACGCTTGATATGCCTGGTCTTCCTGTGAAATCTGGGCTCCTTCGCAAGGGCAATAGCTCCAGTGTTGTCACAGAAGAGAGTCATCGGGCCCGACGCATTGGGAATCACCCCTAGGTCGGTAATGAACTCCTTCATCCAGACTGCTTCCTGTGCTGCCTCCGAGGCTGCCATGTACTCCGCTTCACATGTAGATCCCGCCACGACGCTTTGCTTGCAACTGCACCAGCTTACTGCTCCTCCATTCAAAATATACACGTATCCGGTTTGTGACTTCGAGTCATCCAGATCTGTGTCGAAGCTAGCGTCGACGTAACCCTTTACGACGAGCTCTTCGTCACCTCCATAAACGAGAAACATATCCTTAGTCCTTTTCAGGTACTTCAGGATATTCTTGACCGCTGTCCAGTGTTCC
Organism: Triticum aestivum; assembly: GCF_018294505.1. NCBI lineage: Eukaryota > Viridiplantae > Streptophyta > Magnoliopsida > Poales > Poaceae > Triticum > Triticum aestivum. The sequence goes on from NC_057814.1 coordinate 184,465,713, forward strand.
ATGCCGGGATTACTTTGGTACCTTCCTACCAAACTTACGGCAAGGTTTACATCAGGTCTGGTACACAGCATGGCATACATAATAGACCCTATGGCCGAGGCATAGGGGATGACACTCATCTTTTCTCTATCTTCTGCCGTGGTCGGGCATTGAGCCGTGCTCAATTGCACACCTTGCAATACAGGCAAGAACCCCTTCTTGGACTGATCCATATTGAACTTCTTCAATATCTTGTCAAGGTATGTACTCTGTGAAAGACCAATGAGGCGTCTTGATCTATCTCTATAGATCTTGATGCCTAATATATAAGCAGCTTCTCCAAGGTCCTTCATTGAAAAACACTTATTCAAATAGGCCTTTATACTTTCCAAGAATTCTATATCATTTCCCATCAATAGTATGTCATCCACATATAATAAGAGAAATGCTACAGAGCTCCCACTCACTTTCTTGTAAACACAGGCTTCTCCATAAGTCTGTGTAAACCCAAACGCTTTGATCATCTCATCAAAGCGAATGTTCCAACTCCGAGATGCTTGCACCAGCCCATAGATTGAGCGCTGGAGCTTGCATACTTTGTTAGCATTCTTAGGATCGACAAAACCTTCCGGCTGCATCATATACAACTCTTCCTTAAGGAAGCCGTTAAGGAATGCCGTTTTGACGTCCATCTGCCATATCTCATAATCATAGTATGCGGCAATTGCTAACATGATTCGGACGGACTTCAGCTTCGCTACGGGTGAGAAAGTCTCATCGTAGTCAACCCCTTGAACTTGTCGATAACCCTTAGCGACAAGTCGAGCTTTGTAGATGGTCACATTACCATCCGCGTCTGTCTTCTTCTTAAAGATCCATTTATTTTCTATGGCTCGCCGATCATCGGGCAAGTCAGTCAAAGTCCATACTTCGTTTTCATACATGGATCCTATCTCGGATTTCATGGCTTCTAGCCATTTGTCGGAATCCGGGCCCGCCATCGCTTCTTCATAGTTCGAAGGTTCACCGTTGTCTAACAACATGATTTCCAGGACAGGGTTGCCGTACCACTCTGGTGCGGAACGTGTCCTTGTGGACCTACGAAGTTCAGTAGTAACTTGATCCGAAGCTTCATGATCATCATCATTAACTTCCTCCCCAGTCGGTGTAGGCACCACAGGAACATTTTCCCGCGCTGCGCTACTTTCCGGTACGGAAGGGGTGACTATCACCTCATCAAGTTCCACTTTCCTCCCACTCAATTCTTTCGAGAGAAACTCCTTCTCCAGAAAGGACCCGTTCTTGGCAACGAAGATCTTGCCTTCGGATCTGAGGTAGAAGGTATACCCAATAGTTTCCTTAGGGTATCCTATGAAGACGCATTTCTCCGACTTGGGTTCGAGCTTTTCAGGTTGAAGTTTCTTGACATAAGCATCGCATCCCCAAACTTTTAGAAACGACAGCTTAGGTTTCTTCCCAAACCATAATTCATACGGTGTCGTCTCAACGGATTTCGACGGAGCCCTATTTAAAGTGAATGCGGCAGTCTCTAAAGCATAGCCCCAAAATGAGAGCGGTAAATCGGTAAGAGACATCATAGATCGCACCATATCCAATAGAGTGCGATTACGACGTTCGGACACACCGTTTCTCTGAGGTGTTCCAGGCGGCGTGAGTTGTGAAACTATTCCACATTTCCTTAAGTGTGTACCAAACTCGTGACTTAAATATTCTCCACCACGATCTGATCGTAAGAATTTTATTTTCCTGTCACGTTGATTCTCAACCTCACTCTGAAATTCCTTGAACTTTTCAAAGGTTTCAGACTTGTGTTTCATTAGGTAGACATACCCATATCTACTTAAGTCATCAGTGAGAGTGAGAACATAACGATATCCTCCGCGAGCCTCAACACTCATTGGACCGCACACATCGGTATGTATGATTTCCAATAAGTTGGTTGCTCGCTCCATTGTTCCGGAGAACGGAGTCTTGGTCATCTTACCCATGAGGCATGGTTCGCACGTGTCAAATGATTCGTAATCAAGAGACTCCAAAAGTCCATCTGCATGGAGCTTCTTCATGCGCTTGACACCAATGTGACCAAGGCGGCAGTGCCACAAGTATGTGGGACTATCGTTATCAACTTTACATCTTTTGGTATTCACACTATGAATATGTGTAACATCACGTTCGAGATTCATCAAGAATAAACCATTAACCAGCGGGGCATGACCATAAAACATATCTCTCATATAAATAGAACAACCATTATTCTCGGATTTAAATGAGTAGCCATCTCGAATTAAACGAGATCCAGATACAATGTTCATGCTCAAAGCTGGCACTAAATAACAATTATTGAGGTTTAAAACTAATCCCGTAGGTAGATGCAGAGGTAGCGTGCCGACGGCGATCACATCGACCTTGGAACCATTCCCGACGCGCATCGTCACCTCGTCCTTCGCCAGTCTCCGTTTATTCCGTAGTTCCTGTTTTGAGTTACAAATATGAGCAACCGCACCGGTATCAAATACCCAGGAGCTACTACGAGTACTGGTAAGGTACACATCAATTACATGTATATCACATATACCTTTGGTGTTGCCGGCCTTCTTGTCCGCTAAGTATTTGGGGCAGTTCCGCTTCCAGTGACCACTTCCCTTGCAATAAAAGCACTCAGTCTCAGGCTTGGGTCCATTCTTCGACTTCTTCCCAGTAACTGGCTTACCGGGCGCGGCAACTCCCTTGCCGTCCTTCTTGAAGTTCTTCTTACCCTTGCCCTTCTTGAACTTAGTGGTTTTATTCACCATCAACACTTGATGTTCTTTTCTGATCTCCACCTCCGCTGATTTCAGCATTGAATATACCTCAGGAATGGTCTTTTCCATCCCCTGCATATTGAAGTTCATCACAAAGCTCTTGTAGCTTGGTGGAAGCGACTGAGGATTCTGTCAATGACCGCGTCATCCGGGAGATTGACTCCCAGCTGAGATAAGCGGTTGTGTAACCCAGACATTCTGAGTATGTGCTCACTAACAGAACTATTCTCCTCCATTTTACAGCTGAAGAACTTGTCGGAGACTTCATATCTCTCGACCCGGGCATGAGCTTGGAAAACCATTTTCAGCTCCTCGAACATCTCATATGCTCCATGTTTCTCAAAACGCTTTTGGAGACCCGGTTCTAAGCTGTAAAGCATGCCGCACTGAACGAGGGAGTAATCATCAGCACGCTGCTGCCAAGCGTTCATAACGTCTTGGTTCTCTGGGATTGGTGCTTCACCTAGCGGTGCTTCTAAGACATAATCTTTCTTGGCTGCTATGAGGATGATCCTCAGGTTCCGGACCCAGTCCGTATAGTTGCTGCCATCATCTTTCAGCTTGGTTTTCTCTAGGAACGCGTTGAAATTGAGGACAACGTGGGCCATTTGATCTACAAGACATAGTGTAAAGATTTTAGACTAAGTTCATGATAATTAAGTTCATCTAATCAAATTACTCAATGAACTCCCACTCAGATAGACATCCCTCTAGTCATCTAAGTGAAACATGATCCGAGTTAACTAGGCCGTGTCCGATCATCACGTGAGACGGACTAGTCAAGATCGGTGAACATCTCCATGTTGATCGTATCTTCTATACGACTCATGCTCGACCTTTCGGTCCTCCGTGTTCCGAGGCCATGTCTGTACATGCTAGGCTCGTCAAGTCAACCTAAGTGTATTGCGTGTGTTCCGAGGCCATGTCTGTACATGCTAGGCTCGTCAACACCCGTTGTATTCGAACGTTAGAATCTATCACACCCGATCATCACGTGGTGCTTCGAAACAACGAACCTTCGCAACGGTGCACAGTTAGGGGGAACACTTTTCTTGAAATTATCATAAGGGATCATCTTACTTACTACCGTCGTTCTAAGCAAATAAGATGCAAAACATGATAAACATCACATGCAATCAAATAGTGACATGATATGGCCAATATCATTATGCTCCTTTGATCTCCATCTTCGGGGCACCATGATCATCTTCGTCACCGGCATGACACCATGATCTCCATCATCATGATCTCCATCATTGTGTCTTCATGAAGTCGTCACGCCAACGATTACTTCTACTTCTATGGCTAACGCGTTTAGCAACAAAGTAAAGTAATTTACATGGCGTTATTCAATGACACGCAGGTCATACAAAATAATAAAGACAACTCCTATGGCTCCTGCCGGTTGTCATACTCATCGACATGCAAGTCGTGATTCCTATTACAAGAATATGATCAATCTCATACATCACATATATCATTCATCACATCTTCTGGCCATATCACATCACATAGCACTTGCTGCAAAAACAAGTTAGACGTCCTCTAATTGTTGTTGCAAGTTTTTACGTGGCTTGTATAGGTTTCTAGCAAGAACGTTTCTTACCTACGTAAAACCACAACGTGATTTGCCAATTTCTATTTACCCTTCATAAGGACCCTTTTCATCGAGTCCGTTCCGACTAAAGTAGGAGAGACAGACACCCGCTAGCCACCTTATGCAACTAGTGCATGTTAGTCGGTGGAACCTGTCTCACGTAAGCGTACGTGTAAGGTCGGTCCGGGCCGCTTCATCCCACAATACCGCCGAAACAAGACAAGACTAGTAGCGGCAAGAAGAATTGGCAACATCAACGTCCACAACTGCTTTGTGTTCTACTCGTGCATAGTAACTACGCATAGGCCTGGCTCATGATGCCACTGTTGGGGATCGTAGCAGAATTTTAAAATTTTCCTACGCTCACCAAGATCCATCTATGGAGTATACTAGCAACGAGGGGAAAGGAGTGCATCTACATACCCTTGTAGATCGCGAGCGGAAGCGTTCCAATGAACGTTGTTGACGGAGTCGTACTCGCCGTGATCCAAATCACCGATGACCGAGTGCCGAACGGACGGCACCTCTGCGTTCAACACACGTACGGTGCAGCGACGTCTCCTCCTTCTTGATCCAGCAAGGGGGAAGGAGAGGTTATGGAGATCCAGCAGCACGACGGCGTGGTGGTGGATGTAGCGGGTCTCGGCAGGGCTTCGCCGAGCTTCTGCGAGAGGGAGAGGTGTAGCAGGGGAGGAGGGAGGCGCCCAAGGCTGTAATACTAGTGCCCTCCCTCCCCCCCTTTATATAGGCCCCCTGGGAGGGGGCGCCGGCCAGAGCCCATCTGGAGGGGGGGCGGCGGCCAGGGGGTAACTTACCCCCAAGTCAAGTGGGGCGCCCCCCCCACCCTAGGGTTTCCAACCCTAGGCGCAGGGGGGAGCCCCATGGGGGGCGCCCCAGCCCACTACGGGCTGGTTCCCTTCCCACTTCAGCCCATGGGGCCCTCCGGGACAGGTGGCCCCACCCGGTGGACCCCCGGGACCCTTCCGGTGGTCCCGGTACAATACCGATAACCCCCGAAACTTTCCCGGTGGCCGAAACTGGACTTCCTATATATAATTCTTCACCTCCGGACCATTCCGGAACTCCTCGTGATGTCTGGGATCTCATCCGGGACTCCGAACAACTTTCGGGTTTCCGCATACTCATATCTCTACAACCCTAGCGTCACCGAACCTTAAGTGTGTAGACCCTACGGGTTCGGGAGACATGCAGACATGACCGAGACGCCTCTCCGGTCAATAACCAACAGCGGGATCTGGATACCCATGTTGGCTCCCACATGTTCCACGATGATCTCATCGGATGAACCACGATGTCGAGGATTCAATCAATCCCGTATACAATTCCCTTTGTCAATCGGTATGTTACTTGCCCGAGATTCGATCGTCGGTATCCCAATACCTTGTTCAATCTCGTTACCGGCAAGTCTCTTTACTCGTACCGCAATGCATGATCCCGTGACTAACGCCTTAGTCACAATGAGCTCATTATGATGATGCATTACCGAGTGGGCCCAGAGATACCTCTCCGTCACACGGAGTGACAAATCCCAGTCTCGATCCGTGCCAACCCAACAGACACTTTCAGAGATACCCGTAGTGTACCTTTATAGTCACCCAGTTACGTTGTGACGTTTGGTGCACCCAAAGCACTCCTACGGTATCCGGGAGTTGCACGATCTCATGGTCTAAGGAAAAGATACTTGACATTGGAAAAGCTCTAGCAAACGAAACTACACGATCTTTTATGCTATGCTTAGGATTGGGTCTTGTCCATCACATCATTCTCATAATGATGTGATCCCGTTATCAATGACATCCAATGTCCATAGTCAGGAAACCGTGACTATCTGTTGATCAACGAGCTAGTCAACTAGAGGCTTACTAGGGACACGTTGTGGTCTATGTATTCACACATGTATTACGATTTCCGGATAATACAATTATAGCATGAACAATAGACAATTATCATGAACAAAGAAATATAATAATAACCATTTATTATTGCCTCTAGGGCATATTTCCAACACTAAAACCATTTCACATCTCACCATCTCAATCAAAAATACTAATGAGGTGATTCTTCTCCTTGATACTATTGAAGAATGCATGCCTTTATCTATCTCAGAATGGAATGGCAGGAGCTTTCTAAAACAACATTTGTTGCAACTTCTGGAGTGGCAAAGGATTTACTGGTAGTAGAGAGCCACCATTAGATGGGTCAAATTTGGAGAAGCTAATTCAAAATATTTTCAAGCTAAGGCCAGTAACTAATATAGAGTGAATCATATTGATAGCTTGCAAGATGAGGCTGGCAACATTTGCAGAGAGCATACTGTGAAGGCTGGTATCCTCTTAAATGCTTTCAAGAAAAGGCTTAGCACATCCACTCCTACTTTTAATCTTCTTGAGCTGGACTCTCTGATTGATAGAACTACTGATTTATCAGTTCTGGAGCAACCTTTCTCTAAAGCTGAGATTGATAAAGTGGTTCAGGGTTTGCCTGCTGATAAAGCCCCTGGTCCAGATGGTTTCAACACTGATTTTGTTAAATTCTGTTGGGATATCATCTCTCCAGATTTCTATGCATTGATTGAGGATTTCATCAGTTTACAGAGCATCAACAGTTCTTATATTACACTCATTCTAAAGAAAGATGCACCAACTACACCAAATGACTTCAGGCCCGTTTCTCTGCTTAATTGTTCCATCAAGATTATCACCAAGCTACTTGCCAACAGACTGCAAACAGTAATTTTAAAGTTGGTTCATACAAATCAATATGGATTCCTAAAATCAAGATCTATACATGATTGTTTGGCTTGGGCTTATGAGTATCTTTACCAGTGCAAATCCTCCAACAAGGATCTGATCCTTCTTAAATTATACTTTGAGAAGGCTTTTGATATGACTGAGCATCAGACCATCAAAGATATTTTAATTGCTCGAGGCTTTGGACCTAGATGGCTCATGTGGATGGACATGATTTTCACTTCTGGCTTCTCCTCAATGCTTCTCAATGGTGTGCCAGGGAAGCAATTTTTGTGCAAGAGAGGTGTTAGACAAGGAGACCCTTTATCCCCACTACTCTTTGTACTTGCTACTGATTTGCTCCAATCAATTCTAAACAAAGCAATGGTGTCAGGCCTCATATCAAAACCTCTTGAGCTACAACCCTGTCCAGATTTTCAGTGATCCAATATGCAGATGACACAGTCTTAATCATGCCTGCATGCAGAATTCAATTAGAACAACTCAAAAGTCTCCTAATGCATTTCACTGCTTACACTGGTCTAAGGATAAACTTTGACAAGTCTGCAATGATTTCAATCAACACACCAAATCAAATGATGCAACTTCTGGCAAACAATTTGGGATGTTCTATTGGCAGTCTTCCTTTCACTTATCTTGGTTTACCTCTCAGCCTACTCAAACCTAAGTTGGAAGACTTTGCCCCTATCATTAAAAGGATTGACAGAAGACTTGCTGCCTGCTCCACTTTGCTATCTTATGGGGATAAACTCACACTCATTAAGTCTGTTTTCACAAGCTTGCCAACCTTTTTCATGAGCACACTCACCCTTCCTGCTGGCATAGTTGATTAGATCAATAAATTACTCAGATTGTGCTTTTGGAGAAAGTATGGTATGGAAGAACAAGGTCCTGCCCTGATTGCCTGGGAAAAAGCTTGTGTCCCCAAAGATCAAGGAGGTCTGGGAATTTTAGACGTTGCCACCCACAAAAAATGAGCATATTCATAAATTTTTGAATCATGCTGACCTCCCCTGGGTGAATCTTATTTGGGAATCTTACTATCCCAATGGCATCCTCACCCCCAGGCCAGTGGGCTCTTTCTGGTGGAAGGGGATCCTCAAGTTGCTCCCTTTATTCAAACATTGGCTAAGGGAGAGGTTGGTGCAGGCACCTCCATAAATTTCTGGCAGGATAATTGGGGTCATGCTTCTCTTCAGCATAAATATCTAGAGCTATATTATTTCTCACTCAGAGAAGACTTATCAGTACAAGAATGTCTGCAAATGGAAAACCCCCTGGATAACTTCCACACACCACTCTCCATCCAAGCTTTGCAACAGTTTCAAGAGCTCCAGTCCATTCTCCAAGACACTCAGCTTTCTGCTAATAGTGACATTTGGAGTTACTCATGGGGTAATGCATTCTCCTCCATCAAAATGTACAAATGCTTGGCAGAGAAAGATCACAACCCACCTCCCATTTTCAAGAAGATTTGGAAGAATGCAACTATTCTGAGATACAAATATTCTTCTGGCTCATCTTGCATGACAGAGTAAACTCCAGGGGTCTCTTAAAAATAAAATCATTTTATCTGCCTTCTTATGATTGTGAGACCTGCCATATCAGCATAGAAGAAACAACCTTGCATCTTTTTTGGGACTGTGATTTTGCCCAAGCTTGCTGGAACTCTATCCTCCTAGGACAACGAAGACGTGGCATATCGATCTTTGATGAAATAATGCTTCTCTCAGAAGCATTTCCTCCCAACATTGCTATGGAAATTCTGATCATGGGCTGTTGGAACATTTGGATGCAAGGCAATGGGAAAATCTTCAAAGCTCAGATCCCTTCCGTTCAAGCATGGAGAAGAGCCCTTAAGACAGACTTACTACTACTCCAGCATCGCATCAAGGACAAGTTTAAGCCTTTGCTTGTCAATTGGACGGAACAGTTTCTAAACTAGTTTATCATGTTGCCGTTTGGATTCCATAAAATGGAGTTGGTTGAACTCCTTGTAATTCACACTATTGTTTTGTTTATATTTAATATATTAATACTATAGAACGATTGTTCTACTGTTTCGGTTCAAAAAAATGCAAAAGTTCAACCCTACAGGTTTGTGTCCTATGTTCTGCTCTCACTATACTACAATAAGAATATTGTTCAAATTGTTCACCACGATGTCCTATATTTGGATGCATGCAGGTTTTCCACTGGGAGAACAAGTTTCTAGATACCACAACAAGAATACTTATTTTCTTGTTCTCTGTTTTTTATTGCAATTTTTTGTTGTGCAATATGAGTTGATATGAATCAAATAGCACAAGTTTATTGTTGACTAATTTTTAAACTACCTCCCTTCCAAGCAGCCCTTGAACAATGAACAAGGAAATTTGGGAGTCCTTATTTCACTTTCACCGAGGACGTGGGAGCCACCACCACCGTTGCTTCCTTCCAGAACTAAAGGTCCTAGGTATCTGTTCTCACTCCCTATAAGTTGTCGTTTGCATGATTATGGTTTCCAGTAAGATTGGCAGAAAAAGATTATCGTTTGCAATATTATTTTAAGGAAAAGCTCCCTCTAGGGACATTTCTTGTGAGCAACATATTACATTTGAGATTGTTATGTTAATACATGTCACTGCTAAAAACATGATTGAATGGGCAAGAAGCATCACAATAATTCATACAAGAAATAGACAAGGATCTGGAAGAAATAATGTTCCTAGCTAAGTTGTGCGCTTTCTTGTATTGATTTCTAAAAATACGTCTGAAGATAGCATCGTTCACGTATCCCCGTTGGCGAATGAGACTGATAGTGGGTCTCAATTGCCATTTGTGTGGATTCATACTTGAGTCTTGGGAATTCATTGCTTTAATACCAGTAGCATTATCTGATGAGATGAGGCAACCATGTACTCTCTCCGTCCCAAAATAAGTGACTGGACTTTGTACTAGCTTTAATAAAGCTAGTACAAAGTCCAGTCATTTATTTTGGGATGGAGGAAGTATTTGCTAGCATCATGACTTCAGCCTATTGATAGCATTATGCGATGAAATGAGGGGGCGACCATGTATTTTCCAGTATGATGACTTGAGCCGCAGCATCATACCGAGTAGCGAAGTTACTGCAGTCATTTTTATAGTAGATTCGTGTTGGCCAACTTTAGACTGAATATAAACTAAGGCGCATAGAGATGGATCGGTCATAATAAGCATCTATGTACATCGTAATTGTAGTCCTCCGTCGAGTACACAAGAGGGGTATGCTGTTTTAGAAGAGGGCAAAATAAAGCATGTAGACTCATGAATGTCAATTTAGACCATCATTTTGCAATCACTACTTTTGGTTCCAAAGGATTAACAAGATAAACTCGATTGTTTATATGACCTTGTAGTTATACATTTACTTTGCAAATTTTATCACACTAGCAATGTTGTGTGCAGAGACATTTTGTTACAGCAAACTTGATCAGGTGGACATTGTTGTGTGCAAATATCAGACTTCAGTGGCTATAAGAAAAACTCAAGCTCTGTTTCCACTGGCGAGTAAATGCAACCTGACTGAAGAACGCACGCTTATATATAACAAAGTGAGGTCCTTATCCTGGTTGGTTTGGCACGACCACATCCTCATGGCCGATAAGCTGTTGCGCTAGAGATGGCCAGGCGATGAGATTTGCTCGACGTGTGGCTCTTGCGAAGAGACGACCAGCTTTGCGAGGCAGGTATGGCCAGCGGTGGCCTTTTGGTCGTGATACCAGGTGTTGTCTCCCCCCAATTCCTAGAACATCGCTCCCATCTATGACTGGTGGATGGCGATCAGGTTTCAAAGGAGGAGAAAAAGCATTTTCATGGAGTCACCTCGTTTTGCGTTAGGAAAAAACTGGAACAGTAAGATTTTTTAGCATGATTACAGGGGAGTCAGTGACACCACATTCAAGATCTGCTTTTGTTATAGTTGTTCCGGATTCATGGTGGGGGTTGAGATTTTGGGCCTCCCTTTTCTTCTCTATTAGACAAAATTTAGCTGTATGTGTCTGGCTGTAAAACAAACTTCTTCTACTGACATATCCTTGCTTGTGATGGAATATGAATGTATTTTCTTTAAGATGTAATACTAAAATACTTATTTTTGCGATGTAATATGGATATAGTTGATTTTTTTTGTGCATGCATACTCAAGGATTTCATGAATGGAATTTTTTCTGTGATGAAACAAAACACTATACTTGTATAATCAATTTGCTTCACATGAATATAATTGTATCTGATGCATGAGATGAATACGACTCATTCATGTAGGGGGTAGATAAAGCATAGAGCCACCTCCAAGATTGCCATAATGGAATAAAAAACCGGTATGCTGTGACTTAACAACTACAGTAGATTTTTGGACTACCAGTTATTTATTACAACGGTTAGATGCTTGTCTTTGTTTCCTCGGAAAAAAATGCTTGTCTATGCATTGCAATTTGCAAGTTGAGAGGTTTCGAAATATTTTCGCTGCAATTATTTAGTTAAATCTTGCATCTGGAAATTAATATATGATGTTATTTATTGCCTCATAAGTCATAATTAGATGAATGAGAACATAATTTTCTACTTTGTTAGACGTGTGCCAGCTTACTAGTTACAATTTAATGTTTCTTTCTTTCATTTTGTTTCTTGTTTGAATACATATGCTAAAGGAGGATTTTTACTAACTTGAGCATCACCCGCTTGACCAAAACGTTGGGACTGGCACCCTCGCGCCATCCCGATCTAGTATGCATAGTGCCCATCCAGCTTAATTAATTAAGATGTAAGAGCAACTCCAACAGGGCGACCCATTTCGTCCGCCGCCGTCCGTTCGGGTCGGCGCGGACACAAAAGGCGGCCCAACGCGCCGACCCAAACGGACGCGCGTCCGCTTGGCGTCCGCATGGCGACCCATTCCCGGTCCAATTTTGAGCCGGATTTGCGTCGATGCGGACACGAGACGGACGCGCGCGCTTACTCCTCTCCCCGGGCCCGCCGGTCGGTGGCAGCCAGCACCATTTCCCCCCCATTTCCCCCAAAAACCCTCCCGCCCGCGCGCTCCCGCCCCACACCCGTCATGGACGACGCCATCGACCTCGACGCCGCCGCCCTCAAGAGTTTCATGAGCGCAAGAAGTTTTCGCCTTACCAATTTGTGAGCACGCGCGGGTGGGTGTCCATTTCCAAGTGATGGAGGGTGATCCAATAAAAGTGCAACAAGTTTTGCGCCAATTCTAAGAGCGTCAAGGCCCGCCCCGTGAGCGGCATCGGCATGCAAGACATGGTATGCTAGCAAGCCGCCCTCTTTTGTGTCATCAAGTTCATGCTTGCGTGTTCATTTGCATATCATTTACCCATATCAATACTAGGAAAAGGGCTATAGATGGAATGGCCACTAATGGCGCACCAGACATGTGGTGCGCCACTACTATATAGCAGTGGCGCATCATGTGCTGGTGCGCCACTAGTAACAATTTTTTTTCCAAACATACTAATGGCGCACCAGGGCACAGTGCGCCATTACTAGTTCTAACTAGTAATGGCGCACCAGCCTCATAGTGCGCCACTACTTTTTTTTACAAAACTACTAATGGCGCATCAGTGTATAGTGCGCCATTACTAGTTTAAACTAGTAATGGCGCACTGTTCCCCGGTGCGCCATTAGTGTATTTTTTATTTATTTATTTATTTTGCAAAACTACTAATGGCGCATTTATAGGTGGTGCGCCATTAGTAACCTGGGACCAGCTAGATATTTTGAACAGCCACACCTACCCACTCACTTTCCCCACTTCATTCTCTCCACCTCCTCCTCCAAGCTTGTCTCGGTTGCCTCCTCCAAGAACTCCATTTACGAAAAATAAGGGCAAGAAGATTGTGAACAGATAGCTAGCTAAGATCGATTGTATTTAAACTGTAGCCTTCATTTCTCGATTGTATTTCATGGGCACTTTTTGAACTCATGAATATTTTTAAATTTCATTGACACTCGATCTCGATCCCCCTCCATCTCGATCGCTATCCCACCTCGCCACATCCGGTCCCCCTCGCCGCCGAGCACCCCCCGCACCCTCTACCCCGCTCCATCGGCCGCTGCCGACCCCCCGCACCCTCCCCCGCTCCACCGCCGCCGACGACCCACCGCACCCTCCCCTGCTCCACCGCCGCCGACGACCCACCGCACCCTCCCCGGCCCGCTCCACCGCCGCCGACGACCCCCCGCACCCTCCCCGGCCCGCTCCACCGTCACAAATGAATGCAACTAAAATTGCAAAAAAAACAAATTTGATTATATTTTCAAATAACAAATTTGATGATATTTTCAAATAATAAATTTGATGATATTTTTTCATATTCATAAATATTTTCAAATAACAAATTTGATGATATTTAAAAAAAATTATTACTGTTTTTATAAAAAATTATTACTGTTTCATATTCATATTCATTTTCTAAAAAATTATTAGATGCAACAAAAAATAAAAAAAAATTACTTATGGCACACCTCTGGCTGGTGCGCCATTGCTATATAAAAAAAGATTACTAATGGCGCACCTCTGGCTGGTGCGCCATTGCTATATAAAAAAAGATTACTAATGGCGCACCGGTCGTGGGTGCGCCATTGCTATGTAAGAAAAACATTCTAATGGCGCACCGCTTCGGGGTGTGCCATTAGTAAGTTTCCCCCCTTAGCTAATTCCTCTTCGTCCCTCTCCCTCGCCAGTCCACCCGCGCGCTCACCTGACCCACGACGCCGCCGCCCCGACCCCCGTCGAACTCCACCCCCCGCCGCCCCCGCGCCCCCCACCACTGCAGCTCCCCCGCGCCGCCGCCCCCGCGCCGACCCGCGAAGCACGTGGCCGCCGGCCTCCCCACGACCAACCGAGGTGCCCAGGAGGACCGCCGCCGTCTTCCTCTTCGACTACGAGCGCCTGCACGCCAAGGTGCCCGTCTACCCGCCGCCCCACCTCGTCTTCCACGCGCCAAATCGAGCGGCGGCCAGGTAAATCCCTCCTGACCCGTCGGCGTCCACCTCGACCTCCCTCCTCCCCTCCATTCTCGCCGCCCCCACATCTCTTTATGGCTCCGTTTGACGGACTCCTCCACCTTCCCTTCTCTCTGCAGGATCGGACGAACTCCATCATCGAGCAGAACCGGGGCGAGCTCCAGCCCTACCCACCGGCGTCCAGCGCAGGTATGCTCATCCCCTTCCCGCCCCTCCGGCTGCCGGCGTCCGCCCTCCCTCTCCCCTGTCCCCCATCTCTAATTGTTTTCTTTTCCAGTCTGAATCTTGCTTTTTGATGGTTTCTTCAACTGCAAGTTCATTGAATTTACAATGTGATTCACTGGTAGTTGTCAATGTGTAGGTTTTGTAGTTGTGCTGATTTTAAAATTGATGTAATTTACACGAAGATTTAACTGTGATAGTAACTGAAGAGTTAGTATATTATTGTGAACTGGCCATGTATTCTTGGTCTTGGTGTTATGCATCTCATGCTGTTGTTGGCCTCTGTGTGTTTGCTCTATGCAGTTGATGTTCTAGTACCTACTTGCTGGGGGTTTGGTCAATTAATCCATGTGTGTACTAAAAGTACATGCTGTAGTTATTGTGTAAGCTTGCTGTTAACTATAGTTGGTGCTCTTTACCGAATTTAGTGTACTGAACCTCTGCTACTAAGTTTAATTATGCAGTTGTGTTTAGTGAAGTAGTTAGTGTACTGTACTTGCAATAGTTTGCTTGGTCTTTCTTTGGTTTCAGTTAAGTTATTGTCAGATTTTTCCTCTCCATTGCTCTGAGTGGTGCTTGTGTTTCTACTTGCAGAAATGTACCATGAGTGGTACAATCTAATTTACTACTGCTGCTATATATATCAATGTACCCCGAGAGGCCCTTGAGTTTGCCGAAATGTCGATTAACTTCTGTTCCGGCAAATTCGGGTACTCCATATGTCCTATTTTCAGCAAAGGTCATGCTGAAATTTTCCGTGAATTTTAGCATGACTTTGCTAAAAATAGGACATATGGGGCACTTGCGACTAATGCATGGGCCGGGGTATCTTAGTACTTAATTAGGTAGGATCAACTGCCTCTTGTGTTATACATATAGAAGTGTGATATCTACTCATAGTTATTACTAATGTCAGTTGCTCGTCATCGATAAACCCTAATCTGGTAGGATGACCTACTAAAAAAGCCCATACCACATATTCTATTTGGATGGCCCTGCTAACCCTTGACCATAAATACTTGAGATGGATGTAGCAGGCTTAAAGAAAGAAATGTTTTTAGGCCAACTCCACTGGGCCTGGCTGAAAATGCACAAGTGTGCATGACTAACAATATTCTATTGTAAAGCTAAACAGGAAAGAGGAACCACTCATCCTAACCATTTGCTCTCAAAATTACCACTTCACTTCTTACAACTGAAAATCTTAGACCATCTCCATTCACCAATTGCTCAAACCAGTTCGAAGGGCGTGTTTTCACCACACTGTGGATTATCTTATTGGACCCAACAGAGATGATGTAGTTTTGAATTATGAACATAGGAAATGTCATCATCGAACAACGAAAGTCTCCCGGGGGAGTGCGACTGGTGCCACGACGGTCGAGGTCTGTGCG
This sequence comes from Triticum aestivum, assembly GCF_018294505.1. Classification (NCBI taxonomy): domain Eukaryota; kingdom Viridiplantae; phylum Streptophyta; class Magnoliopsida; order Poales; family Poaceae; genus Triticum; species Triticum aestivum. Next base: position 184,481,506 of record NC_057814.1, read on the forward strand.
ACAGGCCTCACCTGGACGATGATCGGCGCTTCAGCATTAAGCTCGAGGAGACCTTCGAAGTTGAAATGGTACGCAACGACGACAAGTGTTTTTTCATAATTAAGCATGACTTCAACTATTTCAACGTGTAATTTCATCTTTTACAATTCGAGTATAGTTTATCCCATGCCATGCAAGACACTATGTCTTGGAGAGGATGGATTTTGAAGATCATGAAAATTTTGAAACGAAGAAAATTCACCTAAGGACACATCATGATATGGATTTTGAAGTAAATCTGTATAATGCTGAGAGCGTAACCCATTTTGGTTGCAAAAATTGGGAAGCATTTTGCAAGATGTATGGTTTTGATGAGGGTATGCTTGTCACCATGGATCTTGGTGATCCTGAATCGACCAAGACAATATGGACATTTGGGTCCTTGTTGATACGCCTCCAGTTCTACCGCTATGTGAGTTTCTCAAACATAGTTAATTATTAACTAATTTATATTGTTTATTTCAAAATAGTTGACAACTTATTTCCATTGACAGCTTATTTTGATTGTTCAAAAAATGTGCGGAACATGGTAGACAAAACCCACTACACCGATGGCTCCGAGTTAACTTATCAGGAGAAAAATCATCTGGTCGGATTTTGTACTGATCTTGAGAATTACAATATCTACAATCAAACTCCTCAACATTATGGTCAATACATGCCACTAGTGCACGTGTTGAACTACGGTAACTACCATGGAGATACCCTGGTAAGATTTTTTACTATTACGACATCCGTGCATCTTTTGCATACTTCTAAAACTAGTACATCATTGCTAACTATGAAGTTATTACTATGTTTTTCAACAGAGAATCCCAGAGGATTGTGTGCCTCATTTGATGTATCAGAATGGCAGCCTTCGTGTTTTGAACATATATCCAGGTCATCCTACGAATCTCAACTGTCCATACCGGATTTCTAGAAGAAGTGGAGACATGCTAATCAGAGAATGGAAAAAATGTATGGACAGTCGTAAGGAGGTTCTTGGAAGCAAAAGGAAGCGCCGCGCAAGAATTGGAGACAGGATGATCTCCATTCTCCATAATGGAGAGTCAGGGTCTATATTGTTTTATGCTATTTTACCTTAAATAGGGTATTTAGGTCCTGCCTAATACTGATGATCATGTGCTAAGAACAATTAAGTAGGGTTGGTTCGATGACTATCAGGATGATGATCGTATGACTTGTTATTAATAACGAGTAGAAGTTGTATGATGATGATTAGTAGGACTTGTTAGGATTAGTATTACTTTCGACAAACTCGCTACTCGCGGTTGCGAGACTTGTAATGTTATAACTTTGTTCGGTATTTGAAATTCGGAGACTAATATGATGAATTGTATTCGGAGACTAATCTTCTATTGTATTCGATAAATCTGTTGTTGCTGTGTGGTTGTGATTCAAAGCAGTAGTCAGGTTTTGACATGATAATTTAGATACTCAAGCATATCAACAAGCAACCATGTCTTTCAAAATATCAATGCTAAAATAAGTTATCCCTAGCCCATCATGCTCAACCATTGATCCATTCATGAAACACACTCGCATATTAGCTACACCCAATACTCAAGTACGATCATATTGCCTCTTAGTTGGTGCTTTTATAAGAGAAGATGGAGACTCAAATTCAAAATAAAGATTGCATAAAGTAAAAGAAAGGCCCTTCGTAGAGGGAAGTAAGGATTTGTAGAGGTGCCAGAGCTCAAAGCGAAAAATTAGAGATAAAAACATTTTGGGAGGTGTATCGATCCCACCAACGAAAACGACTTAGAGTTCCCAACACTTTCCATGCTAGGTATATCATAGGCAGTTCCCAAACAGAAAATAAAGTTTATTCCTTTTTCCACCATACTTTCACTTTCCATGGCTAGTCGTATCCACGGTTGCCCTCCATACTAACACTTTCCAAGGAATTTATTATTTGACAACATAAAGTAATTCATTTTTTTCATTTCGGGACTGGGCATCCCTAAAACCTTTGCCTTACTCTCGTGCAATGACAAGTGAATAAACACTCATCGTGAGAATAACACATCCAGCATGGAAAATATTAGCCACCCCTCACTCCTCCGCGAGCGAAACAAACACAAAAAAGGGAAGTTTTATTTTGAAAATTAGAGATGGCACATGCAAATTTGCTTAGAACGGCAAAATAATACCGCATATAGGTAGATATAGTGGATTCATGTGGCAAAACTGGTTTAAAGGATTTTGGATGCACAAGTAGGGATCATACTTAGTGCAAAATGAAGGCTAGAAAAAGATTGAGAAGCGACCAACCAAGAAACGAATAATCTCATAAGCATAATTAACACCGAATAATCCACCACAAGTAGGATATAATTTCATTGCATGACTATTGACTTTCGTGCTTGCATAGGGAATCACAAACCTTAACACCAATATTCTTACTAAAGCATAATTAATCATCAACATAACTCACATATCACATCATCATATCTCAAAACTATTACTAAGAATCAAGTTTATTTGTCCAATGATCTTCATGAAAGTTCTTATTATATCCTTCTTGGATATCTATCACTTTGGGACTAATTTTCATGTGTTGCTTTTCATAAGCTCAAACAAATATAAGTGAAGATCATGAGCATAAAAAAATTCTTTCTCTCAAAATAATTTAAGTGAAGCAAGAGAGAATTTCTTGAAAATTTTACTAACTCTCAAATAAATCTAAGTGAAGCAAGAGAGCATTTCTTCAAAAATACTAAGCACACCGTGCTCAAAAAGATATAAGTGAAGCACTAGAGCAAGTCCATAGCTCATAAAAATTTAAGTGAAGCATAGAGAGCAATTCTAACAAGTCATGACATAATTTTGGCTCTCTCAAATAGGTGTGTCCAACAAGGATTGATGACTTAAAACACAAAATAAAACAAGCAAAGACTCATATCATACAAGACGCTCCAAGCAAAACACATATTATGTGACGAATAAAAATATAGCTTTGAGTAAAATACCGATGGTCGTTAGAAGAAAGAGGGGATGCCACTAGGGGGCATCCCCAAGCTTAGTTGGTTGCTCATTTTTGGATAATATCTTGGGATGCTGGGGCATCCACAAGCTTAGGCTCTTCTATCCTTCTTAAATCCATCGTAAGATAACCCAAAACTTGAAAACTTCAATCACACAAAACTCAACAAAACCTTCGTGAGATCCGTTAGTATAAGAAAGCAAACCACTACTATAAGTACTATATCAAACCAATTCATATTTTTTTCATTATATCTACTTTATTCCAACTTTTCTATGGCAAAAACTCATCAAAGAAAACCATAGAGCCATCAAAATAAGCACACAACACAAAGAAAACAGAATCTGTCAAAACAGAACAGTCTATCTGACTATTTCGAATACTTCTGTAACTCCAAAAATTCTGAAAAAATAGGACGACCTGGGTAATTTGTATATTAATCTTCTGCAAAAAGAATTGGCATTTTATCATGTTCTGGTGATTCTTAACAATTGTTTTCGTGAGTGCACAAGTTTCTGTTTTTAGTAAGATCAAACAACTATCACCCAAGAAGATCCTATAGGCTTTACTTGGCACAAACACTAATTAAAACAAAAAACACAATCATAACAGTAGAATAATTGTGCAAACACACAAGAACAGAAAGCAAAAAGCAAAAATAAATTTTATTCATTGGGTTGCCTCCCAACAAGCGCTATAGTTTTACGCCCTTAGCTAGGCATAAAGCAAGGATCTAAGTATTGTCATCCTTGTCCTTTTGAAAGCAAATAGAAAACTTCCTATGAATGGCATTTAATCTTCTATTTTGTGAAAGCACATGACCATTGATAGCGGAAGAAAGATTAAGCATGTTGCGAAAAATTATATCTAAACTAGCCTTTATCTCTTTGATTATTTCATTTTGATAAAAGCATAGAAGGGTAGTTGGTTCAACATTTTATCCCTTGGGGTGCCCAAATATGGTTTTCATCTTTTCATAAGTATCAACGGCATCCCCTTCAAGAAAACTGTTTTCAAATATAGAATCCAAAACTTGCTTAAAGGAAGAAGGTAAACCAGCATAGAAACTTTTTAGGTATATCTCTATCTAATATTGGGGCACATAGCTAGCTCGAATTCTCAATAGCCTATCCCAAGCATCTTTCAAAGATTCAAGTAAATAACGAAAAATTCCGGGATCGTCCTCATCGAAATTGTTAAGATTTTCCTTTACAATCCCGGTAAGTCCTTCCATAGCATCATTATTTATGAGCTTGGAGAGGACGGAGGGGCTATCCAAAGTATTAAAACTTGGGAGAGAACCCCTAGCCTTTTTAGGGTCGGCCATGGCAGCGAAGAGAAGAACTTAAGTAGACAGAAAAACGGCGAGCGAAAAAGAGGGGCGAATAAAACGGCAAATTTTTGTGAAGTGGGGGAGAGGAAAACGAGAGGCAAATGGCAAATAATGTAAATTGCGAGGAGATGAGATTTGTGATTAGGAACCTGGTATATGTTGAAGATCCTCCCCAGCAACGGCGCCAGAAATTCCTTTTGACGTCACTTGAAGCTACGTCAGTATTTCCCCAAAGAGGAAGGGATAATGCAGCACAGCGGCGGTAGGTATTTCCCTCAGATGTGAAACCAAGGTTATCGAACCAGTAGGAGAACCAAGCAACACAACATAAACAACCCTTGCACACAAATAACAACACCTCGCAACCCGACGTGTTAAAGGGGTTGTCAATCCCTTTCGGGTAACGGCGCCAGAGATGGCGTGCAGACGGGAAAAAGTAATAGATTGAATAATAGATCGCAAATAAAATAAAACACAACAAGGTATTTTTGTATTTTTGGTTTAATAGATCTAAAAATAAATGCAAAAGAAAAGTAGATCGCAAAGGCAAATATATGAGAAAGAGACCCGGGGGCCGTAGGTTTCACAGTGGCTTCTCTCGAGAAAAATAGCAAACGGTGGGTGAACAAATTACTGTTGGGCAATTGATAGAACTTCAAATAATCATGACGATATCCAGGCAATGATCATTATATAGGCATCATGTCCAAGATTAGTAGACCGACTCCTGCCTGCATCTACTATTATTACTCCACACATCGACCGCTATCCAGCATGCATCTAGTGTATTAAGTTCATGGAAAAACGGAGTAATGCAATAAGAACGATGACATGATGTAGACAAGATATATCTATGTAGAGATAGACCCCATTGTTTTATCCTTAGTAGCAACAATACATACGTGTCGGTTCCCCTTTTGTCGCTGGGATCAAGCACCGTAAGATCGAACCCACTACAAAGCACCTCTTCCCATTGCAAGATAAATAGATCAAGTTGGCCAAACAAAACCCAAATATCGGAGAAGAAATACGAGGCTATAAGCAATCATGCATATAAGAGATCAATGAAACTCAAATAATTTTCATGGATATAAAAAGATATAACTGATCATAAACTCAAAGTTCATCAGATCCCAACAAACACACCGCAAAAAGAGTTAAATCATATGGATCTCCAAGAGACCATTGTATTGAGAATTCAGCGAGAGAGAGGAAGCCATCTAGCTACTAACTAAGGACCCGAAGGTCTACAAAGAGCTACTCACGCATCATCGGAGAGGCACCAATGGAGGTGGTGAACCCCATCCAAGATGGTGTCTAGATTGGATCTGGTGGTTCTGGACTCTCCGGCGGCTGGATGAATATTTCGTCGACTCCCTTAGGGTTTTGGGAATATTGGGGTATTTATAGAGCAAAGAGGCGGTCCGGGGGGCACCCAAGGTGGGCACAACCCACCAGGGCACGCCTGGGCCTCCTGGCGCGCCCTGGTGGGTTGTTTTCCCCTCGGGGCACCCCCCAGGTGCAGCCAGGGCCCATTACATTCCTTCTAGTCCATAAAAAATCTCCGTGAAGTTTCGTTGCATTTGGACTCCGTCTGATATTGATTTCCTGCGATGTAAAAAACATGCAGAAAACAACAACTGGCACTTGGCACTATGTCAATAGGTTAGTACAAAAAAATGACTATAAAATGGTTATAAAACATCCTAGATTGATAATATAACATCATGGAACAATCAAAAATTATAGATACGTTGGAGACATATCACGCATTGGTACTACTTGTTGCGCGCATCGCTAGCACTGCCAACCACAGGCCTGCTCACCATGGGCGTCACCGCTTCATGTTCATGCTGATGCATGTTGCCGCCGCAGCCTATCCTCGCCGTGGCCACAACCGGTTCACTCACTAAGCTGACCGAGGAGCTGCATGGTTCCCTTCACCACTTATGCCACTGCCTCGCTAGCGCATAAGCAGAGCAGCAGCAGCGCCCGTTCGTCTGTGTTGCGTGCTCCAGCTGTGGCAGTTCTGGTGGCACTAGATCTCTTTCCACGCAAGCTCAGCAGCACAACGGTGTGCGCGCTACAAACCTGCAACATGCACTATGGCGAGCTACGGAACCTCCACAAGGCCACTCCTCGAGCGCCATGACTTCGCACATGACGAGGCTATTCATTTGATGCCACGGACTAGGAACCCTCTAGCGTCATGCTGCCTGGACGACCGTCGAACGCGATATTCACTCTGCTGCAAGGAAACCATGACTCTCATGGCCGAGATGCAGGTGATGCATCACAGCATGTTGTTCGCAGGTAGAGTACATGCATGGTACTAGCATTTTCGCCATGGACGAGGTAAGGTGGCAGCCAATACGGAATTGGCACCCTCGCTTAGATGAAAGGTATACGAGGTGGGCCCACACTTGTCAGCTCGAGTCAAAACCACTCCATGTCATCAGGAAACCACTTGAAGCGGCACGAGGGACTAAACTTATCCGGTTTTAAAAGTTGAGGGACTAAGTTTTGCTGGTTTTGAAGTTGAGGGACTATTTCTATACTCTTGAAAGAGTTGAGGGATGAAGAATATACTTTCCCCTTTTTTTAATCACTCTGTGATAGCTACAAATGGAAATAATCACTCTGCGATAAACTTCCTGCTCGAACAATGTCGGACTCCCAGCGCCCGGGATTTAGACCCTGTTGGAAAGGTGGGAGCCGATATAGGAACAATGTCGGACTGTCCTTCGGCCGAGGGTTCGGAGAATATGTCCGTTACCAACTCAGAAGTGGAGAGAGCCATGAATCATCGGCGCTGCAGGGCTGTTTTACGAGACCCTGAGTTCTCGGAAGAGGCATTTAATGCCTTCAGCTCGGCTGATGTGTACATCCGGACTGCTCGAAACGGGCTTAGTAGAGCCACGAAGCAGTATTTAACAGATGTGCGGGTAAGTTTTCTTTGTCCGAATAGGATAACCATATGCCAGTAGCCCCCGGGACTGAAAGCAGTTGGTACAACCGACTTAAGTACCGTTGTATGACCAGGTTCTTACAGAGAAGAACAACCTGCTATCCCAAGAGCTGGAACAATGTCGGATGCAGCTAAATGCTGCTACCGCCAAACTGGAAAAGTCCAAGAAGGCGTCACCTGGTAATATTCCCTTCCAACGAGAAAATATACTTATATGCCCTCAATACTAACAGTCTTGCCTATACCGTGACATAATGGTCAGGGGGACTCAAAGAGGCGTTGGAAGTCGCGCAAGCGAATGAGCAAGAAGCCAAAAGGCTACAAGCTACAGGCGATCGTGTACTGAAGCAGGCCATTATTGAGAAAAACCAGCTCCAGGATTGCAAGACCCAGCTAGGCGAAGAGCTGAAAGATGTGCGGGCCCAGCTAGCCGATTCCGTGAAGGAGAACAAGCAGCTGCGGGGCGGCATATTCAGTATGTATCTGAACTCTTTTGAAAGTAGTTCGGCGATAGGAGAAACTGATATAGCTATGATTGCAGGTATATTAACGGGCCGTCCTGAAGAGGAGGTGTTCGGATCATCGAGTGATCTGCTGCAAAAGCTGTCGCAAGTGCACAAACAAGCGCGGCTGGCGATCGATGCGGAGTTTTGCCAAGGCTCTATGGCCATCCGCCTCCCCTCCAGGAAGTATGGAGGAGCTTGTAGAGCGGTTCAAAGAAGCGCGGCGGCGTATCCGGCAATGGAAGATATCGGCCTGTCGAGAGGGTGCGCGAGAGGTTTGGGCCATGGTGAAGACTCGGTATACCAAGCTTGATCCTAATCACATGGCGCGGGTCGGTCCGGTAGGGCCGAATGGGGAAGAAATTCCCGTTAGTTTGGTGTATGACCAAGTAGGGGTGGCCGCCAAATATTCCCAACAGGATTGTAAGTTAGATCGCCTGTTGGATGGTATAGAGGAGGAAGTGTTTGAGTCCAAGTGACTATGTACTTGCCTCACCGTATGGAATTCTAGCTGAATTGTATATCATTTATGGCAGACCTTTTCGCTTCAACCTCCGGACCCAAAGGTGCGGAGTGTTTCCGAATACCGTCGCGGCCGAATAGGCTGGGGTATGCATGGAAAACTAAGCGTAGGGGTCATAGTTGCTTGAACAGACAAGTTGTATCCGGCTAGTTATGTTATATTATAGTGAGATTGTAAGAAACATCTTCCAGGGAGAATAGTTCCGTTAAGGGTTCCTTTCCCTGGGTATGCATGCATTAGTAGACATGTCAGAATTGTGATGTGAAAATCACAGTGTGTATAGCTTCTGGGGGTTCACAATAGAGTGAGTGCAAAAAAGTATTTTTCATCCACCGACCGAATATTCCCTTAAGAACGCTAGCTTTCGGCTTCACCCAGTCTGAGGTACACATCCGGATGACCCAGCAGTAACAATCGCATAGGTGCTCCCTTTACCACCTAGCCGAACAATCGGGAACGTAGGGGTAAGCACAGGAGCCAGGCAACCCAGCTTGGCCAAAACTTAAGTCATATCGATGCATATAATGGTGAAGAAAAGACATATGAAAAAAACGCGTATGTGTGATGAGCTTAATGCTCGGCAAGTAATATCAACAAGCTTCTGTTAAAAGAAGCCCCCAAGTATAATGAGCGTACGTTTGTAAAAATGTGTACGTCAGCAGTATTCGGTCAAGCCGAATGAGAGCTTTAAAGCGAAAAAATTGTGTAAAAGGGGGAAAGAGTTATGGAAACTGTAAGGGAGAAGGAGACTAACAAAGTGTTCGGCGCTAGGCATAGAACCTTCAGAGTCTGGCCGCATTCCAGGGGTTCGGCTCTAGGCGATTGTCTGATGTGTCACGAAGACGGTACGCTCCTCCGGTAAGAACTTCGTCAATTATGAAGGGACACTCCCATTTGGGCTTGAGTTTGTCCTTTTTATTCTCCGGCAAGCGTAGAACGAGTTTGCCAACGTTGTAAGTCTTGGCCCGTACTTCTCTGCTTTGATATCTTCGAGCCTGCTGTTGATAAAATGTTGAACGGGCTTTGGCGACGTCGCGCTCTTCCTCCAGGACGTCTAGGCTGTCCTGCCGATCCAACTCGGACTCTTTCTCTTCGTACATACACACTCGAGGCGAGTCATGTATAATATCGCAGGGCAATACAACCTCTGCACCGTACACCATGAAGAAAGGTGTGTATCCGGTAGTACGGTTGGGCGTGCTCCGCAGCCCCAAGAGTACGGAGTCGAGCTCCTCGACCCAGTGTTTGTCTAATTCTTTCAGAGACCGCACTAGTCTGGGTTTGATGCCGCTCATAATAAGACCATTAGCTCGCTCAACTTGACCGTTTGTTTGCGGGTGGTAGACAGAGGCGTAATCAAGCTTAATGCCCAGATTAGCACACCAGGTTTTCACCTCGTCGGCTATGAAATTCGAACCATCATCGGTGATGATGCTGTGCGGTACACCGTAACGGTGTACCACATCAGATATAAATGTAATCACCGGTCCGGACTCGGCCGTTTTAACTAGTCGAGCCTCTATCCACTTGGTGAATTTGTCCACCATGACCAGCAGATATTTTTTCTTATGGCTTCCCCCTTTAAGGGGTCCGACCATGTCCAAGCCCCAGACCGCAAAGGGCCATGTAATGGGGATTGTTTGTAGAGTGGTTGGGGGCATCTGGCTTTGGTTGGCGAAAAGTTGGCATCCAACACAGCGCTGGACGAGGTCCTGTGGGTCTGCCCGGGCCGTAGGCCGGTAAAATCCTGTACGGAAGGCTTTGCTGACAAGTGCCCGGGCTGCGGCGTGGTGCCCACCGAGACCGGCGTGAATTTCTGCCAAGAGTTGCCGCCCCTCCTCCTCGGAGATACACCTTTGAAGGACTCCGGTAGTGCTTTTCTTGTAGAGCTCTCCTTCATGAACTTTATAGGCCTTCGAACGCCGGACGATGCGGCGAGCCTCGTTCTGATCTTCTGGGAGCTTCTTCCTATTAAAGTAGGCCAAGAATGGTTTGGTCCACGGGGCGATTACTGCCATTATGAGGTGGGTCGATGGCGTTACTTCGGTGGTTGAGCTTCCGATGATATCGGCGTGTTCGTTATCTGTGTTTGTGTTCGGAACGGGACTGTCGTTGCTATCTCCCCCTTGCCATACCACGGATGGCTTAAAGAGCCTTTCGAGGAAGTTTTAGGTGGGACGGGGTCGCGCTTAGCGCCGATGCGAGCAAGGACGCCTGCCGCCTGGTTACTTTCGCGGGCGATGTGATGAAATTCGAGTCCCTCGAACCGAGCCGACATCTTCAAAACGGCATTGCGATAAGCTGCCATCCTTGGATCTTTGGCATCAAAGTCTCCATTAATTTGGGATATTGCAAGGTTTGAGTCCCCGCGCACCTCCAGGCGTTGTATGCCCATTGATACAGCCATCCGGAGGCCATGTAGCAAGGCCTCGTATTCGGCTGCGTTGTTGGAGTCTGTGTATAATAGTTGGAGTACGTACTGGACGATATCTCCTGTGGGGGACGTTAATACGACGCCTGCCCCTAGCCCTGCCAACATCTTGGAGCCGTCAAAATGCATCACCCAGTTGGAATACGCGCCGTACTCTTTAGGGAGTTCGGCTTCTGTCCATTCGGAGACGAAGTCAGCCAGTACCTGGGATTTGATGGCTCGACGTGGTTTGTACGTGATGTCGAATGGCAGGAGCTCAATGGCCCATTCGGCAATCCGGCCCGTTGCATCCCGGTTGTTAATTATATCATTGAGGGGCACTTCAGAGGCCACCGTGATAGAGCACTCCCGAAAGTAGTGTCGCAATTTTCGAGATGCCATGAAAACTGCATATGCTATTTTTTGATAATGAGGGTACCGGGATTTGCATGGTGTGAGTACGGTGGATACGTAGTATACCGGCTTCTAGAGCGGAAATTTGTGCCCGTCCTGTTCTCGTTCGACGACGAGTACGGCGCTCACCACCTGGTGTGTTGCTGATATGTATAAGAGCATTGGTTCGCCGGCGTTTGGCGCGGCCAGGATTCGGTTGCTTGCCAGAAGGGCTTTTATTTCTTCCAGTCCGGCCGTCGCCGCGTCTGTCCACTCGAAGTTATCGGTGCGCCGTAGAAGGCGATAGAGCGGCAACGCCTTTTCTCCCAGCCTGGAGATGAAGCGGCTTAAAGCTGCCATGCACCCAGCGAGTTTTTGGACCTGCTTGAGTTCGGTTGGTGTAGCCAGTTGTGACAGAGCTCGGATTTTGGCTGAATTTGCTTCAATCCCTCTATTGGAAACGATGAAGCCCAATAGTTTACCGGCGGGACGTCGAAGACGCACTTTTCTGGGTTAAGCTTGATGTCGTATGTGCGGAGGTTGTCGAATGTGAGACGCAAGTCGTCTATTAGTGTTTCGACGTGTCTAGTTTTGATGACGACGTTGTCCACGTAGGCCTCCACTGTTTTGTCGATCTGTTTCTTGAGGCATGTTTGGATCATGCGCTGGTAGGTGGCGCCGGCGTTCTTGAGCCCGAAAGGCATGGTGTTGAAGCAAAACAGCCTGTATGGTGTAATGAATGCTGTTACGACTTGATCGGACTCCTTCATTTTGATTTGATGGTATCCGGAATATGCATCAAGGAAGCATAGTGAGTCATGACCTGCAGTAGCGTCAATGATTTGGTCAATGCGGGGAAGAGGGAAGGGATCCTTAGGGCAAGCCTTGTTAAGGTCTTTGAAATCGACGCATAGGCGCTAGGATTTATCCTTCTTTGGTACCATTACCAAGTTTGCCAACTAGTCCGGATGTTTGATATCTTTGATGAATCCGGCCTCGATGAGTTTGGCTAGCTCCTCCCCCATAGCTTGTTGTTTGGGTTCGGAAAAGCGCCGCAGAGTTTTCTTGACCGGCTTACATCCATTTAGTATGTTGAGGCTATGTTCAGCCAACTCGCGCGGGATTCCTGACATATCGGAAGGATGCCAGGAGAATATATCCCAGTTTTCGCGCAGGAAGTCTCGTAGTGCGGCGTCGACTGCAGGGCTGAGTTGCGCTCCGATAGACGCTGTCTTCTTCGGGTCTGTTGGATGGACCTGAAATTTGACTATTTCTTCTGCTGGCTTGAAGGAAGTGGATTTGGGTCATTTGTCCAGGATCACATCGTCCTTATCCACGGTGGACCATAGTGCGGTTAGTTCTTCGGCCGCAAGGGCCTCAGACAATGCCTTGAGGGCCAAGGATGCGGTTTTATTCTCGGCGCGGAGGGCTATGTCCGGATCGCTGACGAGGGTGATTATTCCATTAGGCCCGGGCATTTTTAGCTTCATATACCCATAATGAGGTATGGCTTGAAAGCGCATGAAGGCCTCTCGCCCTAACAGGGCGTGGTACCCACTGTTGAAAGGGGCCACCTGGAAAGTTATTTCTTCAGACCGATAATTCTCCGGTGTGCTGAACACCACATCAAGTGTAAATTTTCTTGCACACCGAGCTTCCCGGCTGGGAATGATACCTCGAAAGGTTGTGTTGCTTTTCTCGATGCGGCTCCTGTCTATTTCCATCTTGTGGAGCGTGTCCTCGTAAATGAGGTTTAGTCCACTGCCGCCATCCATGAGGACTTTTGTAAGTCGAAAGCCATCCACGATGGGACTGAGGACTAGGGCAGCTGGCGCTCGGACTGTTCTGTATTTAGGTTCGTCACTGGCGTTGAAGGTTATGGCCGTGTCGTTCCAGGGGTCAATTGCAGCGACCTGGCAAACTTTGGCGAGATCGCGCAGGGCCCTTTTACGCTTGTTGTTTGAAGCGAATGTCTCGAAGACTGCCAATACTCTATTGTCATCATTTGCTGGAGGGTGTTGTTCTGGGGTGTCCTTGATAAGGATGTTCTCGCCGCTCTTGGCCACCTGCCGAAGTATCCAACATCCTCTAAGGCTGTGGGTTGCCACGGTATACGGCGTCTTGTGTATTATGCATGGGCCATTGAGCCATCCCTCCAGAACGGTGCCGTGCAACGTAATAGGTTTATGTTTTTTGATTGTTCGGCTGGGCGTGCCATGGGGGCGCGTCCTTTTTTCCTGTAGGGGGAGCCGGGATGGTTCCCAGCAAGCTGCCTGAGTTTTCCAGGCGCTTTCCATCGCGCTGTACTTTTGTACGATAGTTGCTAGGTCAGCGAACTTTGGTATGCGATGGCGATTGATGGCGTTAAGGATACCTTCGTCCGCGCAGTTGTTGGAGAATGCTGTTATCGCATCTTTGTCGCGGCAGTCTTTTACCTTGTTTTTAACAAGGAGGAATCTGGCCCAGAAGTGGTGGACCGTTTCCTGAGACTGTTGTTTGATGCTCCTGAGAGCATCTATGTCCGGGTGGGTGGGTGGAATTGAATCCGAACCCTGACCCGATTTTGGATCCGGAGTTTGGAGGTCTACCGGGCCGGACAGTTCGGGCTCCGGGATATCGGCTGATTTTTTAGGCTCGTCGTCCGACTTTATGTTCGGAGGAAGAGGCATGCTTTTCTGCCGGAGAGTGTCTGGTTCTTCAAGATCGGCGATCCAAACATAGTCCGTCCTCAATATAGTAGAAGAGTTGCTCCGCTCCTCGACTACCGCTATCTGATGGGTGGTCGGTGGAGTTTAAATTTCTCTCTCGTCGGGTTTAAGCCTGACCCGATCGTAGTCTGTAGCGACCCCCAAGGCGGCCATGCGATCAGGGAGTTCGTTCAACGATGATAACTCCATTGGATCCATGCGGGCGGAGTATTCGGGATCAACGCGGAGGTTTCGATGACTTGAGAGGTCATCGTCGGCTTAAGTGCCGAGCCGGCGGCCATGACGAAGCCGCCGAGCCGGAGGGTCTGGCCCGGGGCCAGGGCTCCTCCGGAGATGATATTATCCTTGACAACAAGGCAAGCCATCGACCCTCTCGGCGACGGCACAGTGGAACTCTCAATGAAAGCACGAATGTCGGTGTCAAAACCGGCGGATCTCAGGTAGGGGGTCCCGAACTATGCGTCTAGGATCGATGGTAACAGGAGACGGGGGACACAATGTTTACCCAGGTTCGGGCCCTCTCTATGGAGGTAATACCCTACTTCCTGCTTGATTGATCTTGATGAATATGAGTGTTACAAGAGTTGATCTACCACGAGATCGTAATGGCTAAACCCTAGAAGTCTAGCCTATGAGTATATGGTAATGAATCTGTCCTATCCGAACTATGCCCTCCGGTTTATATAGACACCGGAGAGATCTAGGGTTACATGGAGTCGGTTACATAGGAGGAAATCTTCATAATTGGTCGCCTAGCTTGCCTTCCACGCCAAGTAGAGTCCAATCCGGACACGGGTATAGTCTTCGGTCTACATGTCTTCATAGCCCATCAGTCCGACCCAACAGATAACTGGCCGGACGCCCGAGGACCCCTTAGTCCAGGACTCCCTCAGCCACCCCGGCCCCGGCGCCCACCCTCCCTCGCCGGCAGCCATCCGGGCCCCGACGCTTCTCCTCGTCGGTTTCGCACCAGTGCGGGGTCCGCTAGCCCGACGTCGGTCTCCTCAAGGCCTCAGCCCATCGTCTCTGGCCTGGGGCTGTCAGGGTCGCCCGGCTCGGAGGGCTTCTCGACCGGGGCCAGAGGGGTGTCGGCTAGAGACAACTCGGGGCCGGCCGCGGGCTCTGCCGTGTCGTGGCGCAAGCTGGGGCCATCGCGCAAGGCGCTGTGGCGCAAAAGGAGGGCTTTTCAGAAGCAAGCGGCGGCGGGTGGCTTCCGGTTGTGCTCATCACGCTTGCCGGCCTCATCGCCGGAGCGGAGGGAGATCCCGGCGGACCTATTCGGCCTCTGCTTCAAGTGTTTCCGCGAGGGTCACCGTCAGGAAGACTGCTGGTTTCCTACGCTTTGCATCCGGTGTGGTCTGGATGGCCACATATCCACGGAGTGCAAGCGGCCTAGGAGCCCCAGGTCAGAGGAGGATCTCCGGCGGGATGTCGTGGCCAAGGTAGTGCGAGCTTCGCAGCCGTTGATGCAGGCCGGACCCGCGAACAGGTTGTCGCCGGCGGCTAGGCAGACCACTCCCCTGGAGAGGTCCTCACTAGTCCCACCCGACACCGCACCTATGGGGTTTGGGCAAGCATCGGTTGCAGCTGTTGCTACTGGTAGTGTCTGCATGTTACGCCGGACGCCGGAGATGGAGGATCTCGAGCAGCGCCTGGCCAGCACCCGGCCAGCGGTGTCATGCCAGGAGGTGGCTGAAGCCCTGTCGGAGGAATTGCGCATACCCCGCCATCCTTTTTCCATCCACAAATTCCATCCTGAGGATTTCTTGGTGGTTTTCGCGGCGCCAGAGTTGCGCAACAGAGCTTTGGCGGCGGGCACCGTCGAGCACGGATTCTTCAAGCTATTTGTCAAACCGTGGCTCAAGGAAGCTCAAGCTGTTACAAGGGTGATGCGCTCGCAAGTTGACATCATGATTGAGGGGATACCATCTCATGCGTAGACGACTGAGACGGCGGCGGAGCTTCTTGGCTCGTCGTGTCTGGTGGAGAGCTTGGCGCCGGAGACTGAGAATAGAGAAGACTTGTCCCTCTTCAAGCTTCGAGCATGGTGTGTCGACCCGGACGAGGTGCCAGCTGGCAAGCGTCTCTAGGTGCTGGAGCCGGAGGTGAATGGTGGACCGGCGGCGAGGTTGTCCACGTCTAGAGCCCTGCTGGAGTACAAAACGCTCATCCACATTGGGAGGTTACGTGATCATGAGGGCCCGGAGCGCTGGATGCGGCCGCCAAGTTCTGATGGCAGCGGCCAGAGCGGGTTGCCGGAGGACGCCGGGGATTTCTCTAGTAGGGGAGAGTGGCGTGTCCTACCGTGGAGGAGGGGAGTTCGCGATCACCGCAGCGGTACACCGGCTAGCAGGGCGCATGGCGGTTCTTACATGCATGCCTTGATGGGGCGCATCGGGCCATCTGACTGGAGAATCCCACCGAAGGCGCTCGGCACGGCGGCGACAGCGCGTGTGCCCGTGGTCACCGCGGTGGCATCCGAGACGGGAGCGAGACGGGAGGCTGAGGTGCATGTGGTTCTCGTGGTGCAGCCGGCCACAGAAGATCCGGACAGGGGCTGTGGGGCCACGCCTACGCATGCTGCGGCGGTGGCAAGCCTAAGGCAGCGGGCGCCTATTGGCCCGTCAGAGGCGGCTTTTGACCATGGTGTGACCAAGGATCATGCAACCACCAATGATCGGTTGCTGCTGCTGATTGAGACCACCACGGATCCCAAGGAAACAGATAAAGAGCAGGAGGAGGTAACCAAGCCGGTGATTGAGAACGTGATTGTCGTTGATCCCGAGGAGGCAGACAAAGCAATGGAGGTGATTCGCCAGGACGCGGCTTTGGGGGATTCAAAATCAGCCAGCCCAATCACAGTGGAGGGGACAGAGAGCCTGGTGGTGGACTGGCTTGTGGGGCCTGCTACTGACCAATCCCTTACTGGGACCAAGGAGGAGACAAGGCAGGAAATGACAGCCGCGCAGGTGCTACCTCTTGAGCTTGCGTTGGTTTTTCCCTTGAAGAGGAAAGGGTGATGCAGCAAAGAAGCGTAAGTATTTCCCTCAGTTTTTTGAGAACCAAGGTATCAATCCAGTAGGAGACTACACGCAAGTCGCCTCATACCTACACAAACAAATAAGAACCTTGCAACCAACGAGATAAAGGGGTTGTCAATCCCTTCACGGGCACTTGCAAAAGTGAGATCTGATAGAGATAATAAGATAAATATTTTTGGTATTTCTATGATATAGATTGAAAGTAAAGAATGCAAAGTAAAAATAGATTGGAAACTTATATGATGGAAAATAGACCCGGGGGCCATAGGTTTCACTAGTGGCTTCTCTCAAGATAGAAGTATTACGGTGGGTGAACAAATTACTGTCGAGCAATTGATAGAAAAGTGCATAGTTATGAGAAGGCATGATCATGTATATAGGCATCACGTCCGTGACAAGTAGACCGAAGCGATTCTACATCTACTACTATTACTCCACACATCGACCGCTATCCAGCATGCATCTAGAGTATTAAGTTCATAAGAACAGAGTAACGCATTAGGCAAGATGACATGATGTAGAGGGATAAACACAAGCAATATGATATAAACCCCATCTTTTTATCCTCGATGGTAACAATACAATACGTGCCTTGCTGCCCCTACTGTCACTGGGAAAGGACACCGCAAGATTGAACCCAAAGCTAAGCACTTCTCCCATTGCAAGAAAGATCAATCTAGTAGACCAAACCAAACTGATAATTCGAAGATACTTGCAAAGATAACAAATCATACATAAAAGAATTCAGAGGACATTCAAATATTGTTCATAGATAATCTTGATCATAAACCCACAATTCATCATATCTCGACAAACACACCACAAAAAGAATTACATCGAATAGATCTCCAAGAAGATCGAGGAGAACTGTGTATTGAGATCCAAAGAGAGAGAAGAAGCCATCTAGCTAATAACTATGGACCCAGAGGTCTGTGGTAAACTACTCACACATCATCGGAGAGGCTATGGTATTGATGTAGAAGCCCTCCGTGGTCGATTCCCCCTCCAGCGGAGCGCCAGAAAAGGCCCCAAGATGGGATCTCACGGGTACAGAAGGTTGCGGCGATGGAAATAGGGTTTCGTGGTGCTCCTGGATGTTTTCGGGGTATATGGGTATATATAGGAGGAATAAGTAGGTCGGTGGAGCTGCGAGGGGCCCACGAGGGTGGGGGCGCGCCCAGGGGGGCAGGCGTGCCTCCCTGCCTCGTGGCCTCCTCGCTTCTTTCTTGACGTCCACTCCAAGTCCTCTGGATCACGTTTGTTCCAAAAATAACTCTCCCGAAGGTTTCATTCCGTTTGGACTCCGTTTGATTTTTCTTTTCTGCGAAACACTGAAATAGGCAAAAAACAGCAATTTGCATTGGGCCTTCGGTTAATAGGTTAGTCCCAAAAATAATATAAAAGTGCTTAGTAAAGCCCATTAAACATCCAAAACAGATAATATAATAGCATGGAACAATCAAAAATTATAAATACATTGGAGACGTATCAAGCATCCCCAAGCTTAATTCCTGCTCGTCCTCGAGTAGGTAAATGAAAAAACAGAATTTTTGATGTGGAATGCTACCTAGCATATTTCTTAATGTAATTTCCTTTATTGTGGCATGAATGTTCAGATCCGAAAGATTCAAGACAAAAGTTTAATATTGACATGAAAATAATAATACTTCAAGCATACTAACAAAGCAATCATGTCTTCTCAAAATAACATGGCCAAAGAAAGTTATCCCTGCAAAATCATATAGTCTGGCTATGCTCTATCTTCATCACACAAAGTATTTAATCATGCACAACCCTGATGACAAGCCAAGCAATTGTTTCATACTTTTGATGTTCTCAAACTTTTTCAATCTTCACGCAATACATGAGCGTGAGCCATGGACATAACACTATATGTGGAATAGAATGGTGGTTGTGGAGAAGAAAAAAAGGAGAAGATAGTCTCACATCAACTAGGCGTATCAACGGGCTATGGAGATGCCCATTAATAGATATCAATGTGAGTGAGTAGGGATTGCCATGCAACGGATGCACTAGAGTTATAAGTGTATGAAAGCTCAACAAAAGAAACTAAGTGGGTGTGCATCCAACTCGCTTGCTCACAAAGACCTAGGGCATTTTGAGGAAGCCCATCATTGGAATATACAAGCCAAGTTCTATATTGTAAAATTCCCACTAGTATATGAAAGTGACAACATAGGAGACTCTCTATCATGAAGATCATGGTGCTACTTTGAAGCACAAGTGTGGCAAAAGGATAGTAACATTGTCCCTTCTCTCTTTTTCTCTCATCCTTTATTTTTTTTGTTTGGGCCTTTTTCTCTTTTTTATGGCCTCTTTTTTTCTCCTCTTTTTTTTCATCCGGAGTCTCATCCCGACTTGTGGGGGAATCATAGTCTCCATCATCCTTTTCTCACTTGGGACAATGCTCTAATAATGATGATCATCACACTTTTATTTACTTACAACTCAATACTTAGAACAAAATATGACTCTATGTGAATGCCTCCGGCGGTGTACCGGGATATGCAATGAATCAAGAGTGACATGTATGAAAGAATTATGAATGGTGGCTTTGCCACAAATACGATGTCAACTACATGATCATGCAAAGCAATATGACAATAATGAAGCGTGTCATAATAAACGGAACGGTGGTAAGTTGCATGGCAATATATCTCAGAATGGCTATGGAAATGCCATAATAGGTAGGTATGGTGGCTGTTTTGAGGAATTTATATGGTGGGTGTATGATACCGGCGAAAGGTGTGAGGTATTAGAGAGGCTAGAAATGGTGGAAGGGTGAGAGTGCGTATAATCCATGGACTCAACATTAGTCATAAAGAACTCGCATACTTATTGCAAAAATCTGTTAGTTATCGAAACGAAGTACTATGCGCATGCTCCTAGGGGGATAGATTGGTAGGAAAAGACCATCGCTCATCCCCGACCGCCACTCATAAGGAAGACAATCAATAAATAAATCATGCTCCGACTTCATCACATAACGGTTCACCATACGTGCATGCTACAGGAATCACAAACTTTAGAACAAGTATTTCTCAATTCACAACTACTCAACTAGCATGA
The DNA here is from genome assembly GCF_018294505.1 of Triticum aestivum. Classification (NCBI taxonomy): domain Eukaryota; kingdom Viridiplantae; phylum Streptophyta; class Magnoliopsida; order Poales; family Poaceae; genus Triticum; species Triticum aestivum. Next base: position 184,501,506 of record NC_057814.1, read on the forward strand.
CTCTAATATCACCATCTTCATATCTCAAAACAATTATCAAGTATCAAACTTCTCATAGTGTTCAATGCACTTTATATGATAGTTTTTATTATACCCATCTTGGATGTTCATCATATTAGGACTAATTTTATAGCCAAAGCAAACTACCAAGATATTATATAAGACTCTCAAAATAATATAAGTGAAGCATGAGAGATCAATAATTTCTATAAAATAAAACCACCACCGTGCTCTAAAAGATATAAGTGAAGCACTAGAGCAAAATTATTTAGCTCAAAAGATATAAGTGAAGCACATAGAGTATTCTAATAAATTCCGATTCATGTGTGTCTCTCCCAAAAGGTGTGTACACCAAGGATGATTGTGGTAAACTAAAAATCAAAGACTCAAATCATACAAGACGCTCCAAGCAAAACACATATCATGTGGTGAATAAAAATATAGCCTCAAGTAAAGTTACCGATGGACGAAGACGAAAGAGGGGATGCCTTCCGGGGCATCCCCAAGCTTAGGCTTTTGGTTGTCCTTGAATTTTACCTTGGGGTGCCTTCGTCATCCCCAAGCTTAGGCTCTTTCCACTACTTATTCCATAATCCATCAAATCTTTACCCAAAACTTGAAAACTTCACAACACAAAACTCAACAAAAAATCTCATGAGCTCCGTTGGTATAAGAAAACAAATCACCACCATAAGGTACTATAATGAACTCATTATTTATTTATATTGGTGTTAAACCTACTGTATTCCAACTTCTCTAAGGTTCATACCCTCCGATACTAGCCATAGATTCATCAAAATAAGAAAACAACACACGAAAAACAGAATCTGTCAAAAACAGAACAGTCTGTAGTAATATGGATCAAACGTAAACTTATGGAACTCCAAAAATTCTGAAATAAATTGCTGGACGTGAGGAATTTTCTATTAATCATCTGAAAAAATAACCAACAAAATAGCACTCTCAAGTAAAAAATGGCAGCTAATCTCGTGAGCGCTAAAGTTTCTGTTTTTTACAGCAAGATCATAAAGACTTCACCCAAGTCTTCCCAAAGGTTCTACTTGGCACAAACACTAATTAAAACATGAAAACATATATAAACATAGGCTAGATGAATTATTTATTACTAAACAGAACCAAAAAGCAAGAAACAAAAATAAAATTGGGTTGCCTCCCAACAAGCGCTACCGTTTAACGCCCCTAGCTAGGCAAAAAGGCAAGGATAGATCTAGGTATTACCATCTTTGGTATGCAATCCATAAGTGGCTATCATAATAGATTCATAAGGTAATTTTATTTTATTTCTAGTAAAGTGTTCCATGCCTTTCCTTAATGGAAATTGGAATCTAATATTTCCTTCTTTCATATCAATAATTGCACCGATCGTTCTAAGGAAAGGTCTACCAAGAATAATAGGACATGTAGGATTGCAATCTATATCAAGCATGATGAAATCTACGGGCACATAATTCCTATTTGCAACAATAAGAACATCATTAATCCTTCCCATAGGTTTCTTAATGGTGGAATCCGCAAGGTGCAAGTTTAAAGAACAATCATCGAATTCACGGAAACCTAATACATCACACAAAGTTTTTGGAATTGTGGAAACACTAGCACCTAAATCACATAAAGCATACCATTCATGATCTTTAATCTTAATTTTAATAGTAGGTTCCCACTCATCATAAACTTTTCTAGGGATAGAAACTTCTAATTCAAGCTTTTCTTCATAAGATTGCATTAAAGCATCAACGATATGTTTGGTAAAAGCTTTATTTTGACTATAAGCATGAGGAGAATTTAACACAGATTGCAACAAGGAAATACAATCTATTAAAGAACAATTATCATAATTAAATTCCTTGAAATCCAAAATAGTGGGTTCATTGCTATGTAAAGTTTTGACCTCTTCAATCCCACTTTTACCAATTTTTGCATCAAGATCTAAAAACTCCGAATCACTGGGACGCATTTTAACTAAAGTTGACTCATCTCCAGCCCCATCATTATCAAGATTCATATTGCAAAACAAAGATTTAATAGGGGACACATCAATCACTTTTAGATCTTCATCCCTATTATCATGAAAACTAGAAGAACACGCTTTTACAAAGCAATCTTTCTTAGCACGCATCCTAGCGGTTCTTTCTTTGCACTCATCAATGGAAATTCTCATGGCTTTGAGAGACTCATTGATACAATGCTTAGGAGGAATAGATCTAAGTTTCAAAGAATCAACATCAAGAGAAATTCTATCCACGTTCCTAGCCAACTCATCAATCTTAGGCAATTTTTCTTCAAGCAAAGCATTGAAATTCTTTTGAGAAATCATAAATTCTTTAAAACTAGTCTCAAAATCAGAGGGTATCTTATTAAAATTTCCATAAGAGTTGTTGTAGGAATTACCATAATTATTAGAGGAATTACTAGGATATGGCCTAGGATCAAAGTTTCCTCTATAAGTGTTGTTGCCAAAATTGTTCCTACCAACAAAATTCACATCCATAGATTCATTATTATTCTCAATCAAAGTAGACAAAGGCATATCATTAGGATCAATATGAGCACTCTTATTAGCAAAGAACTTCATAAGTTCATCCATCTTTCCACTCAAAACATTAATCTCTTCTATCGCATGAACCTTTTTACTAGTAGATCTTTCGGTGTGCCATTGAGAATAATTAACCATAATATTATCTAGGAGTTTAGTAGCTTCTCCTAAAGTGATTTCCATAAAAGTGCCTCCCGCGGCCGAATCTAAAAGATTTCTATAAGCAAAATTCAATCCGGCATAAATTTTTTGTATAATCATCCATAAATTCAAACCATGTGTAGGGCAATTACGTATCATTAATTTCATCCTCTCCCAAGCTTGTGCAACATGCTCATGATCAAGTTGCTTAAAATTCATAATATCGTTTCTAAGAGAGATGATCTTAGCAGGAGGAAAATACTTATTCCAAGAATCAATACTATTTTTAGGCAAAGACGAAAACCAAGTTTTAGCACGATCTCTAAGCGAAAAAGGAAATAGCTTCAATTCAACAATATCACTATCCACATCTTTCTTCTTTTGCATATCACACAAATCAACGAAGTTGTTTAGATGGGTAGCGGCATCTTCACTAGGAAGGCCAGAGAATTGATCTTTCATGACAAGATTCAACAAGGTAGCATTAATTTCACAAGATTCAGCATCGGTAAGAGGAGCAATCGGAGTGCTAAGAAAATCATTGTTGTTGGTATTGGAAAAGTCACACAATTTAGTATTGTCTTGAGCCATCATGACAAACGATCCAACACACAAGCACACAAGAAGCAAGCGAAAAGAGACGAACGGAAAAAGAGGGCGAATAAAACGGCAAGGGTGAAGTGGGGGAGAGGAAAACGAGAGGCAAATGGCAAATAATGTAATGCGAGGGATAAGAGTTGTGATGGGTACTTGGTATGCCTTGACTTGACTTGACTTGGTGTAGATCTCCTCGGCAACGGTGCCAGAAATCCGCACGTTGGCGGGAGATCAAATCTTGACTTGACTTGGTGTAAGCCTCCCCGGCAACGGCGCCAAAAATCCTTCTTGCTACCTCTTGAGCTTGCGTTGGTTTTTCCCTTGAAGAGGAAAGGGTGATGCAGCAAAGAAGCGTAAGTATTTCCCTCAGTTTTTTTAGAACCAAGGTATCAATCCAGTAGGAGACTACACGCAAGTCGCCTCGTACCTACACAAACAAATAAGAACCTTGCAACCAACGCGATAAAGGGGTTGTCAATCCCTTCACGGACACTTGCAAAAGTGAGATCTGATAGAGATAATAAGATAAATATTTTTGGTATTTTTATGATATAGATTGAAAGTAAAGAATGCAAAGTAAAAATAGATTGGAAACTCATATGATGGAAAATAGACCCGGGGGCCATAGGTTTCACTAGTGGCTTCTCTCAAGATAGCATAAGTATTACGGTGGGTGAACAAATTACTGTCGAGCAATTGATAGAAAAGTGCATAGTTTTGAGAATATCTAGGCATGATCATGTATATAGGCATCACGTCCGTGACAAGTAGACCGAAACGATTCTGCATCTACTACTATTACTCCACACATCGACCGCTATCCACCATGCATCTAGAGTATTAAGTTCATAAGAACAGACTAACGCATTAGGCATGATGACATGATGTAGAGGGATAAACTCAAGCAATATGATATAAACCCCATCTTTTTATCCTCGATGGCAACAATACAATACGTGCCTTGCTGCCCCTCTGTCACTGGGAAAGGACACCGCAAGATTGAACCCAAAGCTAAGCACTTCTCCCATTGCAAGAAAGATACCGAAAAAGGCTTTTGCCCCGCTTTATATATAAAGCAAAGATCAACACCATCCGAAACAAACGCACGCCCACACCACACACACCCAAGGCAGGATACAAAAGTGCTGAGCGCAGCAACACCACCCCTAGCACAACCAAGAAGAGATGAAGCCGCATATAGCGAACCATGGACTCCAAGGCGGTGCCTTCAGGAAGGATACGACACCGGAGCGCCGCCACCGCCCGATCCAAGGATCAGAGTTTCCCCCGGAGCCGCACGACAGGTGGTGAGAGCCGCGACGACGCCTTCAAGAAGGGGAACGAGCTTCGTCGTCGCCGGTCCATCCGAAGATAGAGCAGGTTTTCACCCCGGCCAACACTCACCGCCACCGAACGCTACACCCTGGCAACCACGCCGCCCACACGGCCATGGTCACCGGGCAGCGCCAAGACACGGTCTCTGCCCAAGAGCACCGTGCACTGCCACCAGGGCCGCCGCCCCGGCATCCAAGACCTTGACACCACCACACCCGAGACCCGCCGCTACCCCAACCAAAGAGACGAGCAGAAAAGGAGCCGCCTTTGCACCCCTGGCCCACCCCAGCGTTGAGACCCAATAGGTCGGCCAACACTGGCAACCATCGACCCATCCTGCAGCCCGGAGCGCGAGACGAGATCGGTCCTGCAGCACCGTGGGGCGGGGATGAAGTCAGTCCTGCTGCACCGTGCGCGAGACGAGCTCGGTCCCGCGGCACTGTGCGCGAGACGAGCTCGGTCCTGCTGCACCGGGCGCGAGACGAGCGATGGACCGCAGCAGGGGGAGAAGGGCCCCACCGCCGCCGCGCCCCCCGGGCTTCGCCCGACGGAGCTCGCCGGCGATGGCGGGGCGAGGGGAGGAAGGAGGGTTCGAGGCTGCAAAAGGAAAGGATCCCCCCGGCGCGCGCGGGCGCGCCGCGGGGGTATGGAGGGTGGAGAGGGGGGAGGGGGAGCGGGGCAAGTCTGGAGGCGCTCGCCCGGTGGCCGGCGGCGGCGGAAGCAGGCGAGGAGGCCGGCGGCGGGGGGGGGGGAGTCGGGGGACCTTTCAAAATACAACCACTTGCCACCCATTGCAAGAAAGATCAATCTAGTAGGCCAAACCAAACTGATAATTCGAAGAGACTTGCAAAGATAACAAATCATACATAAAATAATTCAGAGGAGATTCAAATATTGTTCATAGATAATCTTGATCATAAACCCACAATTCATCGGATCTCGACAAACACACCGCAAAAAGAATACATCGAATAGATCTCCAAGAAGATCGAGGAGAACTTTGTATTGAGATCCAAAGAGAGAGAAGAAACCATCTAGCTAATAACTATGGACCCGAAGGTCTGTGGTAAACTACTCACACATCATCGGAGAGGCTATGGTGTTGATGTAGAAGCCCTCCGTGATCGATTCCCCTCCGGCGGAGCGCCGGAAAAGGCCCCAAGATGGGATCTCACGGGTACAAAAGGTTGCGGCGGTGGAAATAGGGTTTCGTCTGTGCTCCTGGATGTTTTCGGGGTATATGGGTATATATAGGAGGAAGAAGTAGGTCGGTGGAGCTGCGAGGGGCCCACGAGGGTGGGGGCGCGCCCAGGGGGCAGGAGCGCCTCCCTGCCTCATGGCCTCCTCGCTTCTTTCTTGACGTCCACTCCAAGTCCTCTGGATCACGTTTGTTCCAGAAATAACTCTCCCGAAGGTTTCATTCCGTTTGGACTCCGTTTGATATTCCTTTTCTACGAAACACTAAAAAAGGCAAAAAACAGCAATTTGCACTGGGCCTTCGGTTAATAGGTTAGTCCCAAAAATAATATAAAAGTGCTTAGTAAAGCCCATTAAACATCCAAAACAGATAATATAATAGCATGGAACAATCAAAAATTATAGATACGTTGGAGACGTATCAGTAGTTGCCCGACATACCAGCGGACGGGTGGGCCTCGGTGAGGGATGTGTTACAGCAAATGCCAGAAGAAGCGGAGGTGGATTCAGGGAGAGATGCGACAGACCTGGGGCCCAGGCTACAGGAGATGGAATGTGGCACTGTAGGCGCAGATGGGACTACGTCTGATGCATGCATGCAGGTGCCGTGGCAGGGCGATAATAACGTGCTGGCCTTTGTGGTTGCTATGCAGCGCCATGAAGAGCATCTTTCGACCAAGGAAATTGCAGCGCTGGGCAACATCAAGGCCTTTTGCGCGGGTCTGCTCAAGAAGCTTGCGCCACCTCTCCTTAAGGAATTCGAAGGGTTGAGAGGAATCAAAATAGGCCAAGATCCATTCACGCCGCGCCGCACTACACGGTCGGTTTGTTCCGGTGGCGCTAGGAAGACGAAGGCTTCGGCAGCCGAAACGGTGCTGCTCAAAACCCTGGGCTTTGAGTGCGATGATTTGGCGGTCTCCGAGGATGCGCTAGGTCAGCTACGTACAGTCTTCCACTCGCCGCTACAGGAGCCGCAATTGAGGGCCATCGCGGCCATCTTCGGGAAGGCAATACCACTCAACCTAGCAGGGGAGACAGGGATGGATGAGCCTATTATGGCGCAGTAGGTGCTTTGGCATCGGTGGTGTTGGAGTCATCATTGACTGATGTCGTGCAACGCCTTGGAGTTAGTATGCTGGAATGTTAGAGGCCTTAACAGTCCGGCCAAGAGGAAGGCACTAAGAGGTTTCGTGGACTCCGTTCGTGCGGCGATTGTTTGCATCTTAGAAACTAAATTAGAGGTAGTGGACATTTATGTAATCTTGCAATGCATGGGACCAAACTATGATGGTTTCACCTACTTACCGGCGTCAGAGACTAGAGGTGGTATTTTCGTGGCTTGGGACACCACGAGGGTACTTGTGACAAACTTTGTCAACAATGCTCATTGCATCACGGGGTATGTATCGCCAAAGGAGGGGACGCCATGGTGGTTAACCGTAGTTTATGGGCCGCAGGAGGACGAACATAAGATCAACTTCCTGAACGAGTTATCGAAGCGGAGATCGCTATGTCCACGTCCATGGCTAGTGATTGGTGACTTCAATCTTATACTCTATGCAGCGGATAAAAATAACTCCAACTTGGATCGAAGAATGATGGGGAAGTTCAAGCGTTTCGTGGACAACAACACGTTAAAGGAGCTCTTCTTACACAGGCACAAATTTATGTGGAGCAATGAAGGGGAGACGCCCACGCTAACTAAGATAGATTGTGCGTCCGTCTCTGTTGATTGGGAGCTTGATCCCCCGGATTGCTTGCTGCAAGCATTATCTACTGAGTACTCGGATCATTGTCCGTTGCACCTCACGCTACAAGAAGCTATGCATACTAAGAGAAGGTTCCGTTTCGAGAAGTTTTGGGTCAAAATGGACGGGTTTTTGGATGTCGTCAAGGAGGCTTGGATTTGTGATCCGGCTATCACCGACCCTTTCATGCGGCTAGATATCATGCTCCGTAACACGGCTAGAGCGCTTGCCACATGGGGTCAAAAAGAGATCGGAAATATCAAGTTGCAAATTGCCATCGCAAATATTGTCATCATGCGGTTCGACTGTGCTCAAGAAAACCGTATGCTTACGGAGGAGGAAAGATGGCTTAGGAGAACTCTTAAGCAACTGCTGCTAGGGCTTGCTTCCTTAGAGAGGACCATCACTAGACAAAGGTCGAGAATAACATGGCTAAAAGAAGGGGATGCAAACACGCAACTGTTTCACTTGGTGGCGAACGGGAGGCGCATGAAGAACTATATACCTTCTTTGACCATTGAGGGGCGCATCATCACGGATCAGAAAGGCAAGGAGGAAGCATTTTACAATGCTTACAAAGAATTGTTGGGCAAGGACGTGGCACGAGAATTCACTCTTGATTTGGAGGGCCTCGGTGTTGCTCACGCAGATCTCTCGGAGCAGGATCGTGTGTTTACCGAGGATGAGTTTGGGCAGTTATCAAGGACTTTCCCTCGGACAAGGCACCAGGGCCGGATGGGTTCATTGGCTTGTTCTTCCAGAGAGCTTGGGAGGTTATAAAGGCGGATCTCATTGCTGCGATACATAAACTTTTCCTTGGAAATGGTAGGGGTTTTGGGAGACTAAACCAAGCCTTGATCACACTACTACCGAAGTCTCCGGAACCATGCTTTGTCTTCGACTTTCGACCTATATGCCTTGTGCACAACATGCCCAAGATTTCTTCCAAACTCCTAACCGCAAGACTCAGACCACGCATGGGAGAGCTCGTTCATGCGAAGCAGTCCGCATTCATCAAGGGGCGATGCTTACATGATAACTTCCTTCTGGTGAGGCAAATGGCTCGCTCGATGCATTGAAGGAAAGCGAACGGAGTGCTGCTGAAGCTTGACATAACCAAAGCTTTTGATTCCCTGGAGTGGCCTTTCCTGTTCGAAGTGTTACGAGCCAAAGGGTTTTCGGAGCGGTGGATATCATGGATCGCCACTCTTCTGACTACTGCCAGTTCGAGAGTGATAGTGAATGGCTGTGCAGGTGACAAGTTCATGCACACCAAGGGTCTGAGGCAAGGGGATTCGATTTCACCTTTGCTTTTCGTTATTGCCATGGATGTACTTACGACAATCATTATCAAGGCACATGAGGCTCGAGTGATGAGTACCATCAATGGATGTAGCCTGATGCAGCGCTTGTCCTTATATGCGGATGATGTGGTTCTTTTCATCAAACCCACATGGCCAGACCTCCTGTTCGTTAAGGAAACTCTCACCATCTTCGGAGTGGCATCCGGGCTTAAAGTGAATTTTGCCAAATCAGCGGCAATCATGATCCGTGCGGAGGATGAGGATGAGGAGCTTGTTAAGTCGGCGCTACCCTAGAAGATTACCTCTTTCCCGTGCAAATATCTATGGCTCTAGCTAAGCATAAGACAGCTCAAAAGATCTGAGTGGCAGCCGGTGGTGGATGCGGCCTTGCACATCCTGCCGGGATGGCAAAGGGGCTTGGTGACTAGACCTGGAAGGCTTATCCTTGTCAACCAAGTCATGAGAGCGCGGGCCACTCATCATCTCATGATTCCGGAGGCGCCTAAATGGGCTCTGGAAAGAGTGGACAGAGGATGTAGGGCCTTCTTCTGGGCCGGGACAGAGGAAGTGCATGGCGGCAAATGTGTGGTATCATGGGCAAGAGTATGTAGGCCAAAGCACATGGGAGGGTTGGGCGTCATTGACCTCTTTAAGCATGGCATCTAAGATTAAGATGGGAATGGCTCTGACGTACGGATGCATCCAGCCTTGGCAGGGTCTCAACTTGGCCGCGGACAAAATGGTAGATCAAACTTTTGGGAGCCTGGTCAAATGGAAGGTGGGAGCGGGAGACAAAATACTGTTTTGGAAAGATCGGTGGCTCCACGGCGCAACCATCATGGATATTGCCCCTCTGGTCGCGGCGACAGTCCGTACCCAAGTGGCCAACAGGAGGTTGGTGTGTGATGCTATGTGCATGCACGCATGGATGAACGATGTGGTGGATAACTTATGCATGGAGGGCCTAACCCAGTTCATCGGACTTTGGGAGATCATTTCGGAGGTGCAACTTGACGCTCAGACTGAGGACAACCCCATTTGGGCGTGGAATGTGTGTGGAGTCTACTCTGCATCTTCAGCATATAAGATGCTTTGTGAGGGAGGAGTCCGATTCCACTCCTTCGGAGCCATCTGGAAATGTTGGGCACCTCTTGTGTGTAAGATCTTCATGTGGCTGGCAGTACAATATCGATTATGGACGTCAGATAGAAGGACTAGACATGGGTTGCAAGACCAAACATCAAAATGCTATCTATGTGACCAGGAGGAAGACACGGTCGACCACATTTTGCAGCAGTGTGTTTTCTCGCGGCAAGTGTGGTCTAGTTGCATTGCTAGGATGGGCTTGAGGATGAAGCTATGCCCAGCAAATGACTCTAGGTTGGTGCAATGGTGGTCAGAAGCCAGAAAGTGAATACACAAGCAAACTCGGAAAGGATTTGACACGTTCGTAATGCTTATCTACTGGACTTTATGGAAGCAGAGGAACGCGAGGGTGTTCGGATCGGGCCAGATCAAGAACGAGTGGGATACGATGGACATGATCTTCGACGACTTGAGGACTTGGGCCACGGCAGGAGCGTTTGGAGGACAACCTGTATCTGAGTAGTAGAGTAGCGTGAGGAGTGGAGTGAAGGCTTGGTTAGGGTCGGATTGTGACTCTTAACCAGCGCTATTGTAATCTCTTGTACATATTTTTCTCTCTTCTATAAAGCTAAAGTACACCTTTGGCATACCCTCGAAAAAAAGAAATAGCCCGATAAAAGAGTCACCCCTTCGTGCCCGCGTGGCCCAAGGATTCTCGGCCAGGTTGGTCTGAGGAGTAGCAGCCCGATTAGAGCATCTCCAACAGCCACCGAACGCGCCGCGCGCTAAAAACTATTTTGCCGCGCGCCCATCGCCTGGTTTGCGCGGCGGGCAGCGCTGGCTCCAGCAGCCGTGCTAAAATGCAGCGCGCGCGCAGCTCCTGCAGCGCGCAAAAATGCAGCGCGCGCGACTCTCGCACAAACAACATATGCATTCCAAAATAGAAGCAAAAAGATCAAACACAAACAAAATAAATCAACAATAAATAGTTCAATTTCGTTATTACAACTCAAACAAACAGTTTATCATTCAATACAACAAATAGTGCAATAACACAACAAATAGTTCAGCAATACAATATCGAACACACAAATCATGATGCTCTTTGTCGTCCATTCCATGCCCACCACTCCTCAATGAGATCCTTCTGAAGATCATCATGCACCGCGGGACGTCGAATGGCATGATAGGAGGCAACAAAACGGGCCACCCTTTCAACCCTCCGTCGCACTCGCACGGGATGTCCCAAGAGTTCATACTGAGAGTAGTCTATATCTTGGCCACGCTCATTCTCGATAATCATGTTGTGCATGATCACACAAGCGTGCATGATGTACCAAAGCATTTTTTGATCCCAAAATCTAGCCGGTCCTCTCACAATAGCAAATTGGGCTTGCAAAATCCCAAAAGCTCTCTCCACATCTTTTCTAGCCACCGCCTGAGCATTGTGGAAATCAAGATTTTTCTTACCTTCCGGCTTTTTCAACGGCTTCATAAAGGTTTGCCACTTTGGATAGATGCCATCCGCTAGATAATAGCCATAGTTGTATGTACGACCATTTGCTACAAACTGCATCGGTGGCAAATCACCATTTGCAATCTTATTCATCAGTGGTGACCGGTTGACAACATTGATGTCATTCAAAGATTCAGGTATTCCAAAGAATGCATGCCAATCCAAGTCTCTTGATCAGCCACCGCTTCAAGGATTATAGTGGAACCCTTTTTTGGCCGTGGAATTGCCCATTCCATGCCTTTGGACAATTCTTCCAACTCCAATGCATGCAATCTATTGAGCCAAGCATACCAGGGAAGCCGCGAGCTTTGTTCATCTCCAATGGCCTTGCGGCGTCTTCAGCATTGGGAGATCTCAAATACTCCTGGCCAAACACTTGCACAATTCCGACTGCGAAGCGCTTGACACACATGATGGCTTGGCTCTCACCCATAGCCAAGTGATCATCAACTAGATCAGCCGGGATACCATATGCCAACATACGCAAAGCGGTTGTCACCTTTTGAAAGGTGCTATGCCCGAGCTCTCCGACGGCATTCCTCCTTTGTTGAAAAAATCGGTCATGGCTCGCTAGTTTCTCTGCAATGCGCATGAACAACTCGGTGCTCATCCTAAACCGGCGACTAAAATACGACTCGGGGTATGTGGGATTCTTCGCAAAATAATGCCTGATTAATCTGTTGTGGGCATCGATCCTATCCCTCCAAATTTTCTGCCGATCCATAACCGAACCACCGTGCTTTGGTTTTTTATTGATGTGCATAGCTAGGATCATTGCAAGATCCTCCTCCTCTTCCATATCAAATTCTTCTTCGGAAGAATCATACGACGAATTCATCTACAATGTTCAATACTATGCTATAAAAACTACAATCAATATGCATCAAATTCATGAAGTTTGAGCAATACATACCTTGTAGGCGTTTTGTCGAACACCTTGCGGGCGCCGAGCGGCAGCGAGCGCCCGGGCGCTGTTCGTCGGAGGACGGATGCGCGCGAGGGGCGGCGGTGACTAGAGGGGGGCGGAGGAAGCCGCCGCGGCGCGGGGATAGGCCGGGGAAGCGCCGGAACGGTTGCCGGGTGGCGCGGGCGGCGGCGGCGCCGCGGCTGGATGGGAGGGTCGAGTTGCGAGCGAGCGCGCGGGGGCGGGCGCAGCAAATAAGCGGCGCGCGATGAAGTTTCGGTCCGCGCGCTGAACTAGATATGCCCCGCGCGCGTTTTTTGCGCGCCCGCTGGAGCCGGCTGTTAGAGATGCTCTTACATTGGACTTGACCGTAAAAGACGGGAGGCTACGCAGTGCGGGGATGCTCACGGTATCTGGGACGTTGAAACAGCCGTCAGATCGCTGTGGAAAGCCGTAGGTGGTTAACTACTTTTTTTTTTGGAGGGATGGTGGCTAATTACTTGTTTTGTAATAGTTCGATCCTGATTCCTGATTCCTGAAGCCGCCGCACCCAACCTTCTCTCGTCCTGATCCACCCTAGCCAGGTGGCCAGCCAGGCAGGCCCCTCGCGCAGCCGGCCTCCCACTCGCCGCTCCTCAGGCCGCCGCACGGAGCTCGCCCCGCCGGCCACCACTCCGCCACCCGCCGCAGGAAAGCGAGGTCCTAGGTGCGCCCCTCCTTCCCCCCCTTCCCGCACTCCTTGGTTCTCGCTTCTCCCGGCTTTCGGGTTCCGCGGAGCCCTCCCTTTGCTGGTTTGGATCGGGGGCGTGCTTGTTGCCGCGTTTGTTGATTGGGCACGGGGAGGCTCGAGTCCCGGATATTACGTGGGTGCTGGTTCGGTGCCGTAGCATTGCATCGATGCGGTCGTCCGTTCCGTGATTTGGGCGTGATTGGTGGTGGTACATGCTGTTCGGGCGCGGATACGTCGTGGCCATGAGCTTGCTAGGGTTGGGGGCGCGGTGCAGGGGAGCTAGCATGTGGCGGTTAGTGCTGAGATGAATCTTTATTTTGAGATGGGGAAGGGGTGCTTCCATGGGAGATGCGGGGAAGATGACGAGACTGTCACTGCCTATGATAGCTAGGATGTGGAAATATTAGTGATGTTTAAGGGAATCAGGACGATGTGGTGAATACCTGAATTTCTTGTCTAACAATTGTTGCCATTCTGCAGTTACCGGAAGAGTTGGGAATGGAGGGTGCAGCGACGGAGAACTCGACGGTGCCCATGGTGGCTCCGGAGGCGGCTGACCATGCAGGTCAGCATGTGGATGGTTCGACGGTGCCCATGGTGGTGCCAGAGGCGGCTGTTGACGCAGAGCAGCATGTCGAGCGCTCGACGGTGCCCATGGTGGTGCCAGAGGCGGCTGTCAACACGGACCAGCATGTCGAGGGCTCAACAGCGCCCATGGTGGTGCCAGAGGCAGCTGTCAACGCAGACCAGCATATCGAGGGCTCGACAGTGCCTATGGTGGTGCCAGAGACAGCTGTCAACGCGGACCAGCGTGTTGAGGGCTCAACAGTGCCTGTGGTGGTTCCAGAGGAGGCTGTCGACACAGACCAGCGTGCTGACGCCGTGGCAGCGCCCATGGTGATGACTGAAGCAGATGTAGATGCAGACCAGCGTGCTGACAGCGTGGCAGCACCCATGGTGACGACTGAAGCAGCTGCTGACGCGGATCATCCTATCGAGGATGCGGCTACCCAGGACAGGAAGCACGGGTAATCCATTCAAATTTATGTGGCCACTGTGGTTCTGTAGATCTAGCTTTAATTATTGTCCTTTTCCTTTTCACGAGAAGCTTTCAATGATTGTTAGGTAGTGAAACTTATATGTGCATGCATGGGTACTTGGGTAGAGATGTAGAGTACAGAGGATAAAGATGCCCATGTTACCTGGACAATAATTGGGTATCACTGAGGGATGTGTGACGCGTGGCTATTGCTGCATTGGTTGTTCGTATGAGCTTGAAGCGAGGCCAGGTAGATGCTTGTGCATACCAGCTAACCTGAATGCAAGTAAAGTTAAAGAATGGTGAAATAAGAATCCAACAACCATTGTGGCGACACACATTTTCCCGTCCATTAAACACGCAATCACTTCTTTTCTCTTGCAGACTCGCACTATCACATCACCCCATGGCTATGCCTTTTCTTTGGGGTCATTCTCACTTTCTTTTCTGTATGGTTTGCATTCAAATGTTTATCCAACCCTGTATTTCCCTAGAATTTGTAGTTTGTTTAGATCTATTACATCACTACATTGTGATCGCTGTCTTTTCCCATGCCATATCAATACTGTATTGGTGATGTTGTATATTCATTGTGATCGCTGTCAGCTTGTTGCCAAGTTGGTGATATGCTTGAATAGAACCAAGTTCGTAATTCCATATTGCTTCTGATTTCAACAAACATAGAAATTGCATTAAATGTTTATGAGTGCAGAGATGTGTGCATCTTCTTTTCTTCGAGGAACCATATATAGGCATTTTCTCTCACCTCACTCACACGGGAGGTGGGAGAGTGTTCACTTATATGTTATATCAAGACAGATTGTATGTGTGAGGAAAATATGAGCACTCACCCATACAAGTATAGATGGTTCACACTAATGCATATTCAGTGCATTTCAAATATAGAAATAAAAATCTGTTTGGACACAAGATAACAGAACAAGCAAGTACATACCTTCCCCCCTTTCATGTTCTCACACTCGATCTGCATCGGGTTAAGTTTATTTAACTAGTCAGTGATATATTTGGCCTTTAAAATTCATGCTATGACTGTAAGATGGAATTATTTTTTCTTGCAACACATACATATACTCTTATCTTAAACTCATTGACTTAAAATTGCAGTAACATAGCTAGACATTTTGATATTTCAACTTGTTAATATTTAAATACACAATTTGCTGAATCCAGTTTTTTTATTTGGTTCTAAACATTTGAAAAATGTATTTCATTATATAGGGATGATGAAGGAGTTGTCAATGTTACTCCTGAGGAAATGAGAGCCATCATCGAAGTTATAGCTGAGACGGGGAAGTTCTGGTATAATACTGGATCCATTGCCCCCTAGATTCCAATCCCTGATGAATTTACATACTTTAAATCTTAATTAGAGGTTCTTGAATGTTGCAAGCAACTTCATGCTTCATATTTGTGTTCAGGTCTGCAATTTGTAATTCAGTTTTCTTCCTGATGTGTTTTCTCTTTGGATAAAATGTGTTTCATTGGGTTAATAGCTATCATTTGAAAAGAAGTAACCCCCTTAGTGCTACTTTTAGTGATTTTATTCTTCTAGGTGAACCAAACTTTAGGTTGATTTAGCTGTTCACGTGTTGTTTTCAAGAGATATGGTCAGGGGCATTTGGACAAAATTACTATAGTGGGATTACTTCTACTCTTGTCCTTGGGATTAACTTCCGTCTTACAGGCACGACTGGAGTTTTCTCAAGAGATTGTTGTCTCTCCAATTGATGCAGGTATGGGGAGGTATGGCATCAAAAAGTTTCACATTGTTTCTAGATCGTAGTATTGGCTATGTTCATCAGATTATAGTAGCTTAACTTACCTTCTAAACTGATTTCCATCATTTCACACATCAAGGTCTTGGGTGAATATTCTGAGGCTCAAATGGTGATCCGAGAGGACGGGCAGCAACAGAATTCCTTGTTTAGAGAGACGCACTCAGAGCTGTTTAGCCAGCTCAATGATGGTACTGTTATGAGTCTTCAGTTTGTCTCAGTTTCTACCAAAGATAATTTGTCTCGAGTCTTAATTTGTTGCTGTTATGATGTTAAAGTTTTAACAAAATTCTCTATATTGTATGATACGTATATGTAATTCTCAAACCCTTATAATCTCATATGGTCCCAGACTCCTTGTGTCCTCTCACTAAGTTCAGCTTATTAAATTCAGTATGGTTCATAATCCAGGCGCAATTCATGTTGACCTTTAAGAATATGAATTGGACACTTTTATGTCATTGCAGTCCAGGCACAAATATACTGCTGGACATCTACTTCTAAGAACATGAATAAGAGAGCATGTTTGGGAAATTTCAGTTATGTTACTGAAATTGTTGGCGTGTTGTTTCAGAAATCCCTGACATGTTTTTCTATCTTATACTTTGGAATTATGTCGCGCAGTTAAAATAAGGGCAGCATTAGATGGGTTTTGAATTGCTTGTGGGTATGGCACGTTGCTAGAGTTCAATTGTACTCCCTCCGTCCGGAATTACTTGTCGCACAAATGGATAAAAATCGATGTATCTAGGACTAAAATATGTCTAGATACATCCATTTCTCCGACAAGTATTTCCGGACGGAGGGAGTATGTTTTTTCCACTGGACACCTAGACTCAGTTTGGTCTCAGTGTGATGTGTTTATTTTCAAAGCTGATGTGGACAAACTTCTCTGGCAGTTCTTTGGCTAATCATATTTAGGTTAAAATAAATTCTTTGGCAGTTCTTTGGCCTGCCCCAACTTGTTTGTGACTAAGGGCTTTGTTGTTGTTTGTTTTATTGTTTCAGATATAACTTTATTTTCTGTTAAAAAAATAGCTAGCCTTAGAAGTGGATCTCCAAAATGTCCTAGTGTGATTCTACTGAGATTTGCACACTCGAAACAATCATAATGGAGCCTTAGAAGTGGATCTCCACTTGAGTTCATAGAAGACCTTGGACATTTGTTGGTTCAACTTCAATATAGATGTTAAGAGGTGATATCTGATGTACTTTCTGTGGACCATGCTATATCTGTGATCATTTTGTTTGTACATTTCCGCAGCTCTCTTGAGGTTTGAAGAGGGTCCTCCGTTTACACTTCAAAGGCTTTGTGAGGTGATGAATTTTCCCTTTGAATCCACTTCTAAAGTTTCTATTAGTGATCCAATGTCTATAATGTATGTACTCGCAGAAGGTTATACCTTCATTCCGTGTTGCATTGGTGTTGCTTCAAAAGGAGTCTTACACTAGTTCTGTGTTGACAGATTTTGTTGGATCCAAAAGGAACATACACAAAATTGTCGAAGCTTGCTTTGGCCTTGGAGAAGGTTTGCTAACTGAACTTTCACCATCATGTAGTATCTAGTTCTTTGCTCTGTTACCCTGTGCTGTCTTGACTTGTCCATTTATTGAGCCGTCGCTTGAAATAGCAGCTAGTAGGTTAAATGTAGTTCTTTGTAAAATGAAATTGATCATTTTTACCAATTTTAAGCTCTCTTATTTGCAGAACCTCCTAGTCACGTCTACCATAACTAAGTGTACTGAACCCTACCCTACTGCTCATGGGCCAAATTCAGAAGGACCAGTGATCACAGAAAACACAGGTTCTGTTGATGTAGAGCCTGAAAGGCCGGCAGAGCATCCTGCAGCAGTGCCCAATGGAACACAGTATGCAGGAGGTGATGGTGATGAAGAGATGGCTGACGCAGAAGCGGAGGGGCTGCCTGGTAGCCATGATGTCGAGATGCAGGAGGAGAAGCCTGATCAAATTCCAGATGTTAACTCTGACACCAACTCAGTTACTGCAGTTGCTTGTGAAACAGTTAATGCTAGTGAAAAAGCTCCAGATTCACAAAGTTGAGCTCACTCGCAGCAAAGGCCAGAAGACCTAGTGCAGCTCTCTTTAACAATCCAGCTATTGTGACATCTCTGTGACTAGCTGATTATGCTATGTGATTCTCCCATGAATCACACCCATAGACAATATGATTAGGGGTTCGTGCTGTATGCTTTGAAGTTGTTGTGAGCCGTCGAAGATGGAAATGGATATCTTGACCATGGTTGAGATGAATGAAATTCTCCGAGGAAAAATGTACTCAAAATGGCGATGGCACATTCTCCTTGGTTGTCACCTGAATGTATGTGGACTTCTTCACTTCACTTCCAGGTGCCAAAAGTTATGATGTACCCAAGGTTAGTCAAATTGGATATTTGGCTATCCTTTTTTGCAACTTGTACTGTAGTGAACTTGTGCATCATTAGAAAGTGACATCTTTCCTGCCCCATTTTTACTGTGAAGCAATTAACCTTGGCCGCGTATTGACCTTCTAGTGTTTCTTAGCACATCCCACTGCCGTCTGCGGTTGTTTATGAGTGCACGCCATCGTATTCGTGATTTTCTGTCGATGCAAGCTTTGTGTATTAGTAATGTTTGTGCTCCTGTCTCATGTTGACAGTAACGTTTGTGTTAAACTGACGATGTGACACTGACCAAGATTGTGTCGTCGTGCCATGATGACACAAGAGGCTCTTTTCTCTGTCTATTTTCAATTGGTTCATATGCTGGGTGTCTCAAATCACGATAGATCACCAGTGTCTTAATTTCGAAGGTTGAATGGCGATGCATTTCTTCGACGCGTTTCAGTCACTGGATTAGTAAGAGAGTGCGATCCTAAGAGCATATCAAATAGAAGATGTAGATGCAAAAATACCTAATTTTTACATGTCCGAGGCCAAAAACGCCTCTCCAACAGGTGATGTAGATGCAATTTTTTTTTACATAAACTACATCTCACGGTGCAAATATACATCTTCACCCATTGGAGATGTAAAAACGTCAGCCGCGCGCCAACTGCCAATCGCCGTTCCATTTCCTTCCCCAAAACTCGCGGTGCAAATATACATCTCCACCTGGAGATGTAAAAACGTCAGCCGCGCGCCAACTGCCGTTCCATTTCCTTCCCCAACCCATCTTCTTCCTCTTGCCGCACCGCCGCCTCCTGCCCGCAAGCCCGCCGCACCCCACACCAGATCTGCCCCCTCCGGCATCCCCGCCGCCGGTTTCGACTGTTGGCCGCCGCTGCACGCCGCGAATTGGGGTTTTTCCGCCACCGCTCGATTCCACCACCGTCGCCGCCCCGCCCGCATCACCGGTTGCATCCCCGAACTGCCGTCGCTCGATTGCACCATCGCCGCTCGATTCCACCACCGCCGTCGCCACAGCCCCGCACCGCCGCCCACAGCCCCGCCATGCTCCGGCCGCAGCGTCGAGCTTGCTCCCGTTGAGTTTCGGCCACCGCAACTCGTCACGTTTGCCCCAAAGGACGTGCCTCGCTCCCAGCTATCTGTAGAGCCAAACGCCGCTGCAAACCCGAGGCACTTCTCCGTGCTTGATGGTCGCCCGGCACAACTAGTTTACATCTCCATTTGCATCATTTGTTGGAGTTGCACTTTTACATCACCATTTCACATCTTCGGTTGGAGTTGCCGCCTTTTTTGAGATGTAAAAAACACTTTTTGGAGATGTAAATTTTTACATCTTCTGTTTTACATCTTCAAATTTACATCTTCTATTAGAGATGCTCTAAGGTGTTCTACGACTTTTACAAATGAAAAACACTTGTTCCATGGATTATTTTGTGTAGAGTTCTAAGTGGCAACTCTTTTTTTTTTTGCGAAATACTCTTGTTTTCTACAATGTCATACATTCACCATTCTTTCATCAGTAAATGATATTTATCCAAAACTTTGATAGCGACTTATGAAAATCATGTATTAAGTTGGATAATTTAATCGTCTGCTGGTGCCTTGCGTGATCATGATCCTTGAAAGTAATATAAATATAAATATACTGCCCTGTCGAGATTGCTTGGATTTATACAATGGATTTTTTTCGTGTTATGAGTGTGTAGTAGAAACGCAACAAACCCTATTACGATTGGTTAATTATTATCCCCTCTTTCCTTTGGTGTGCTGCGAGGTGCCATGAAGGATAGGGCACTCGGTACTCAACTCGATCGTTGAATGGTGGCATCGTACGTGTCGATGTATGGATGGTATTCCGGCAATGCTACATCATGTGCTTGAATGCCGTCGCTGTCAGCAAAACTATATCCTCTTTCCTGTGTACTCTTATCTCAATCTCACGCAATGTGGCCAAGTTCAGGAGCCTATGTGCTTATGTTTGTAGTTTAGTTGTCCCCTAGACGCCCGCTCGTATCCGAGGAACTTCAGCCTCCCGGGTACAGTACATTTAGGGTCTGTTTGACTGATCATAATTAAGCTTAAGCAAAGTGTGGCTAATAAAATGGCCACCACAAGTGTGACAGGATTTGGCAAAATTTTGAGCCTATGACATGTGGACCATGTTGCTAGAGAAGTGCGACAAGCCATAAGTGTGGCAATAAACCAACCACATGCCTAAAATATTGTGGCACGACTAAGGTTAGGCGTGGCAATCTTAGGCTGTAAATCAAACAGGCCCTTAGCGTCAGACGATTTTCAGTTTGTTTTATGTTTTGTCTAAAGAACTAAAGGTCATGTCACTTCTTGTTTTTCTTCATCTTTGTCTCTATTTTGGGGTGGAAAACATATAAAAGGTGAATAGAGCGATGTGTACATAGTGGTGTAGCCAGGGCTGACTCACGCCCTAGGCTAACAACCAGTGCTACAATAGCTGTTGTGCTAGACCTAACAAAGGAGTTTCAACGCCCTTGCCCCGAGCCACAGTCCTTGTAGCTTGGGGCTTGACTACGTCCCGTGTCTACAAGGTGCAAAGAAAGACACTAAGTTTGATGTACACGTGAAAAATGTGTATTGATGGATCATGCGTGGATTTGCGATGTTTTAAAATATCATTTGTCAATTTTGTTTACAGTAATAAGATACATCATATGAACTTATGTTAATGATTTTTGGGTCAAGTTTTATTTCAAGTGGGTCGAGTTTTTTTTAATGATTTTAATATCATAAATACCTTTTGCTCATTGCTACGTCTGCAATACGCAACAGTGCACATCTACAAAATATTTACATAGTTTTTTGATAGAGAAAAATACACATATCGGTCGTGTTGCATGAAGTGTTGTTTCAAACATGTTAAAGCACTCAACACATATATACCCGGGTAACTGTCCTCATTTAGGCTATGTTTGGCTCACCTGAGCATCGTTTTCTGATTACAATGCTATTTTTTCGGCAATACACAATCAGGAATACATTTCCTCACATGCAATTGAAGTGGAAGTGCAACAAGCTAATCTAGTATGTAGTGCATGGTTAATTAATAGCACTTTTGACTTATGAGCTGTATAAGAAGCATGCTGGTACTTGCTTGATATGATTGGAGATCTCTCAAAATTGCTCAATGGCCCATTCATACTAGTCAGAGCATTATAGGGGAAAGCAATACCAACAAGTGGCTCTGAGGGAATATTTATTTTTTAAAAGTCGGGAACTAAGAGCAACTCCAACGGGCCGACCCAAACGGACGGCGCATTTGTCCGCTTTTTGTCCGTTTGGGTCAGCCGCCTGCCCGGTGTCCGCCCACTTTTGCATTTGGGTCGGCAGTGCGCCCAACGCGCCGGCCCATTTCATGTCCGCACTCAACTTTTTTTAAAAAGGCCCGTGACCGATCATGCCAGCGGCCATGTCTCATGCCGGCACCATGCCAGCGCCGGCATACAATGCCGGTTTCAGAAAATATCACCACAGTTCATGCTGGCGCACTCGTCAGCCGTCCGGCACACATGGCAGCACACAAAAAGGTGGGACTTGAGTTCGACCAGGCCGTCGCGTCCCCCATGGTCATGCCAGCACACCTGCCGGCATACAAAAAAGATGGCGCTCGCCGCCATAGATCACTCGTCGTCGAACTTGAGCATGTCGGCCTGCATCTTCTCGAACCACAGCCTCTTCCTTGGCGACACGGTGTTGAGATCCACCTTCATGATCTCCACCCCGGTCATCATGCTCGCGAGAGCCACTTCTTTCGCCTTGGTCTTGGCGTTGGCGGCCTCGATCTCTAGCATCTTGGCTTGATTCTCCGCCTCCAGCTCGGACATTTTGGCTTGCTTCTCCGCATCCATCTCAAGCCTCCTCCTTTGGATCTCCATGAAAGCGTCCATTTGCTCCGCCTTGAAACGCCGGCGCTCCTCCTCCCTTGAGTCCTTCTTGTTCATCATGCCCTCCACGCTTGCGATCAAGGCGTTGGATGCCGCATCCTGCTTGTCCTCCTTCTTGGAGTTGGTCTTCCACCGCGGCCGTGCCGGCTCGCCCTTCCCGACCTCCTACACGGCTTGCTTCCCCCCACGCGACTTGAGGGCGGCATATTGCGCCTTGAACTTCTCCTCGTCCTTGATAACCCGAAAGCAATGGGAGAGGTTGAAGCACTTGCCATTGTGTTGAACCTTGAATGCCTCCAAAGCTTGAAATGCCTACAAAATGTTTCCATGCAAGCATATGGGCAAATGATATGCAAATGAACACGCAAGCATGAACTTGATGACACAAAAGAGGGTGGCTTGCTAGCATACCATGTCTTGCATGCCGATGCCGCTCACGGGGCGGGCCTTGACGCTCTCAAGAGTGGCGCAAAACTTGTTGCACTCTTGTTGGATCACCCTCCATCACTTGAAAATGGACACCCACCCGCGCGTGCTCACAAATTGGTAAGGAGGAAACTTCTTGCGCTCATGAAACTCTCGGTGGACACGAATCGAAAAGGTTGAATGCTTTTGTTTGACTCCCGTCTTTGGGGTCTTGTCCAATGTATCGCCAACACTCGCAAAGAAGCTTGTCCTCGGCAGCCGTGTATGCCTTCGTGCTCTTGCTCTTGCGCTTCGGCTTAGGACCGACGGCTTGGTTGGCGAGCTCGTCCTCAAACAAAGGCTCCACTTCAATGTCGCCCTCGTCCTCTTCCTCTAGCCCGTAGTCGTCCGGGAACTCGTGGTCAAGTGGGAAGCCGTCCAGGTCGATGCCGACCTGATCACGCATGAAGGGCCTAATCGGGATCATAGCCAGCGGCCGGCGTGAACGCCCCGCGGCCGTCCTGGCTTTGGGTCTCGTCGGGATCGTAGCCAGCGGCCGGCGCACCGCCCTCGAAGATGAGGTTCTGCATGTAGTCCTCGTCAACGGTGGACGACATTCCCACGAACAGGTTGCGGGCGTCCGGGAGCACGCCGGCTGGCGTCTGCCGCGCGCGTTTCCTCGCGTCGCCGGATGACGAGCCACCGGCCACCGGGGTGGCGTTGAGGTCGATGGGCGCGGGCGCGGGAGTGAAAGGCGCGACCACGCTCACGTCGGGCGAGCACTCCCCGGAGATGGGGGAGGCCTGCGGGTACACGTGGAAGCCGGGCATCGGGTTGCAAGCCGACGCGCGGGGCGAGTCGGGCAGCACCATCCGAGGAAACGCCGATTAGCCGGTGCTGGCCGCAGCGAAGGCGGCGTTGACGAGGCCGTGCTGGCCAGGGTTTAACCCTAGCATGTAGAGCGCCTCCCTCGTTGCCACCGCGATGCGGGCGTTGGTGACCTCCTGCTGCGCGGCGGTGACGACGGCGGCCTGCGCGGCGGCCTCATCCCTCGCGTCCACGGCGTGCCTCCGGTCCTTCCTTTTGGCCGACTCCCTCGCCCGCTGTTCGGGCGTTAGCGGCTTCTTTGGCTTGGCTGCGGCGGCGGTCTTGCGCGGGGCAGGAGGCTTGCCTTTCCCGGAGGGGGTGGCGACGCCGGACGAGGCGAGGGATGCGAGGCTAGCGGCGGTGTCGAGGTCGATGGCGTCGTCCATGGCGGGGTGTGGGGCGGGAGCGCGCGGGCGGGAGGGTTTTTGGGGGAAATGGTGGTGACTGCCACCGACCAGCGGGCCCGGGGAGAGGAGTAGGCGCGCGCGCGTCCGCCTCGTGTCCGCGCCGACGCAAATCCGACTCAAAATTGGGCCGGGAATGGGTCGCCATGCGGACGCCAAGCGGACGCACGTCCATTTGGGTCGGCGCATTGGGCCGCCTTTTCTGTCCGCGCCGACCCAAACGGACGCCAGCGGACGAAATGGGTCGCTCCATTTGAGTTGCTCTAAAACCTTATGGGAGCTCCATGAGACGCCAAACTTGCCTTGCCAACAACCTTACGTAGGAAACAAAGGAATGCCTCCAACGTAGCCAGCTGCCACCTCCCCAAAACTAGGGTTCTTTGCCTCCCACCGGTGCCAACGCCGGTCCGTCCCGTCTTCGGTGGCCTTAGGGCCATGGAGGCGGAGTGGATCTCAGCCCTTGCCGGTGGGAGGGCTCCGTTTTCATATCTTTTTTCAAGCTTTGTTAGGGTTTGTGTTTTGCTCAGGAAGGCGAGACGGCGGCGGCTCCCTAAAGATGGAATGAAGGTCTCCCCGTCTAGTCCCCGTTCCGGTGATGCGTGTACCATCATCGGTGGGCGTGTGGAGGTGTGTCTCCGGCGGATCTGTCTTTGGTGGATTTGCTCGGATCTGTTCGTCGTTCGTCTTCGTTCGTGTGTCTTCAGGTTGGATCCTTTTGATCTACACTCTTCATCCGCGACGGTTGCTGTTCTGGTGCGCTGGTTCTATGGGACCTTAGCACGACGACTTCCCGACTGTCTACTACAACAAGGTTTGCCCGGCTTCGGTGAGAGAGGGGCGATGACAGCGGCGCGCCTTCGGCTCGCTTCAGTGTTTGTAGTCGTCGCTAGGTGGTCTACGGATCTGGATGTAATTTTTATTATTTCTAGAGTTCATTGTACTACCATGATTGAAGATGAATAGATTGAAAGTTTTTCCGAAAAAAAAACAAGATGACTGAAAAATTCTCAAACCCGTTGATGCGTTGTTTGCCGAGAACTTAGTAACGAAACAAAGCGATAGGTTCGTGGTTTCATGTGTGCGATATATTATGATATATAACAAAAACAAATAATACAGATGAGACCGGGGGAACTTGGAACAAGGGGATGAAATACAAACAAAGACTAATATATTATGATACCATCGAGTTTCCATGCTCAAGGGAAAATGCACAAGGTGGTAGGCTCTGGATATTTAGGAGAGAGTCTTGAATCATATAGAAATAGAGAGGATGGTGCTACTTGGTAAGAAAAATGCTCAGGCGCTACAGTCAAGCCGGTTGGTCAAATAGCTACACAATATGGAGGGTGTTTGTGGACAGGTGCGGCTGATAGTCATGGAAAGCAATTCATGAATATAGGAGTTATGCACATTAATAAGAGGGGTAGCAACAAGGAAATGCGAAGGGAAGAAGGGTGGGGAGGCATGGAGGGAACGACACCGCGTGCTACAATACAAAGGCAAGCAGAATCACAACAAATCGGGAAGTGATGCCCTCCATACATAAACAAAAAACATGCATTAAGTTATACCATATATTTGTCGTCGTGCGTGCTTTCCTCTATTTGTGGCATGCATAACAACTGTATCATTTGTACGATACTCTACATCGGTTTAATGACATGAAGAGTATTGTCGGGGTTTTGGTGCGACATATGCCGAAGGATGGCTAATCATGGTGGGGGAGAGTAAGACGTCGCCGGTGCCAGGAAACGGGATGAGGCATAGACACGTACGCCGGCGAAATTTACCCAGGTTCGGTGCTCTCCTAGGAGATAACACCCCTAGTCCTGCTCTGCGGGGTCTCCGCATGATCACTATCTCAACAAGTAGCTACAAGTGGCTCCTTGAGCTGTTTGGCTAGAGGAGGAAGAAGGGCAAGGCTAGCTCTCTCCTCTCTCTACGTGTGTGTGGTCTCTAAGAAGCTGAACCCTTTGCATGGGTTCCCTAGGGGGTTTATATAGGCCTACCCCTAGGGGTACAATGGTAATCTAGCCGAGTGTAGGACCCGGTTGTCAGTGTCTCTGGTGGCCGACTTCTCTGCCGGCAGCTGGGGCCCACCGACCTGGTGGGTCCCGCCGGCTGTCTCCTACTTGGCCGACAGGCCGCGCCCGTCGCTTGCGGGTCTTGCCGGCTGCTTAGTACTGTAGCCGTGCTGCTGATGATGCGTGCTTTGTTTGGGAGAGCGTGGCTACAGTCCCGCCGCCTGGTGGGCGTTCACTGTAGCCACACCCTGTCTCTTCTGGTTAATGGCGCACAAACTCCAAGGAAGGGGGAGGGCCGCCTGGTCAGGGGCCGGCCTCCCCCTGAGCCGACTGGTTAGGGCTCGCCGCCTTCTGGCTTCTCTCGGACAGGTAGGGCCCGCCGCCTGCGGGCCGCACCGACAGCCCGTCGTGGGAGCATGGCCTCTTCTGCCATGGTGATGTCATGGGCCGCGTTGCAACAGTGTCGCGCCGGGCGAGGGACGTCCGCCCAATACGCTGCACTGTGCCATGCTCCGCCCTGGATTCGGGGGTGGCAGGCTGCACTGTTGCCATGCCCTGTCTCGCCGTAATTATGTGGGTGCTAACTTTGAGGGCACGAGGGGCCGCCTGCTAGGAGTCGGCCCACTCGGCGGTCGTCTTCTGGGTTTCTTCGCCTCCTGGCAGGCGGCCATTTGGACCAGCCGACCCCAAGAAGGCGGCCTTCTGCCTTTGATTCTTGAGGGGTGCAGCCGGCCCCGATGTCTTGAAATACCATGGGAGGCCGATGAGGCTACCCGTGGTCATTTACTCCGACAGTTGTCCCCGAAGCTGGTGGGGCGCCGCGGCTGAAAGAGGCGAGGAGCCTCAGCAGCTTCCTACTCAGAGTGGTCTGGTTGATCTTGCTTCGTCCGTCTTCTGAGGCGCCGATTGCAAGGAGTCGGCTGTGACCAGGCAGGCCGCCTGGTGATTTCGAAGCGTCGTGGCGGGAGCCAGGTGGCACGCCAGCTGGGCACCAGGCTTGCCGCCCGCTACCCGCGTGCCACGCGGCGCCAGCCAGCCGGGCCAGCCTGCCAGCCCACGCGTGCGATGGGACGTCGCTGCAGGCTGGGGCCCGCCACTACCGTGCCTCGGCGAGTGCGCGGATCCGCTACAGCCGAGGCGGACGGTTAGAATTTCGTGACGCAGTAACTACACGTTGTTACTGCGTGGTAATTGTGGGGTCGTGGGGTCGTGGGTGTAGCTAATCCCACGACTCCCCACGTTCTTGCCCCCTCGGCTCCGCCGCCTGGGCTATAAGTAGGGGGAGGAGGGGGGTGGCAGACGCACGTGCGCCCTCCTCTCCCTTCTCCTTTCTTGTTCTCGCTGCTGCCGCCGCACTCCCGCATCTTGCTGAAGTGCTGCCGCAGCCCGTCGTCGCCGAGCCCATCTTCCCCGCAGCGTTGCCGCTCCGCCACGGTCTTGCGCGTTCGTCGCCGTGTCGCGCCTCCGTTGGCTCAAGCTCTCATGGCGCGCGAGAGGGCCGGCGACCGGGACGGCTCGAACGTCCACGATGATCACCTCTCCTTCCTCCGCCGAACGCGGCGGCTGCCTGGCGAGGGCTATGTAGAGGTACGCGCCCCGCCGGAGAAGGAGATCTCGTCGGCGCCGGAAGACGGCGAACGCGACGTCTTCCGGTCGCATTTCCTTCGTGGCTTCGGCCTGCCGGCTAGCGGCTTCCTCCGCTCCTTCCTTCAATTCTATCGCCTCCAGCCGCACCACCTCACACCAAACACGTGTTGGAAATATGCCCTAGAGGCAATAATAAATTGGTTATTATTATATTTCCTTGTTCATGATAATCGTTTATTATCCATGCTAGAATTGTATTGATAGGAAACTCAGATACATGTGTGGATACATAGACAACACCATGTCCCTAGTAAGCCTCTAGTTGACTAGCTCGTTGATCAATAGATGGTTACGGTTTCCTGACCATGGACATTGGATGTCGTTGATAACGGGATCACATCATTAGGAGAATGATGTGATGGACAAGACCCAATCCTAAGCATAGCATAAAAGATCGTGTAGTTCGTTTGCTAGAGCTTTTCCAATGTCAAGTATCTTTTCCTTAGACCATGAGATCGTGTAACTCCCGGATACCGTAGGAGTGCTTTGGGTGTGCCAAACGTCACAACGTAACTGGGTGACTATAAAGGTACACTACGGGTATCTCTGAAAGTGTCTGTTGGGTTGACACGGATCGAGACTGGGATTTGTCACTCCGTATGACGGAGAGGTATCTCTGGGCCCACTCGGTAATGCATCATCATAATGAGCTCAATGTGACTAAGGAGTTAGCCACGGGATCATGCATTACGGTACGAGTAAAGTGACTTGCCGGTAACGAGATTGAACAAGGTATTGGGATACCGACGATCGAATCTCGGGCAAGTAACGTACCGATTGACAAAGGGAATTGTATACGGGATTGATTGAATCCTCGACATAGTGGTTCATCCGATGAGATCATCATGGAACATGTGGGAGCCAACATGGGTATCCAGATCCCGCTATTGGTTATTGACCGGAGAGGCGTCTCGGTCATGTCTGCATGTCTCCCGAACCCGTAGGGTCTACACACTTAAGGTTCGGTGACGCTAGGGTTGTAGAGATATTAGTATGCGGAAACCCGAAAGTTGTTCGGAGTCCCGGATGAGATCCCGACGTCACGAGGAGTTCCGGAATGGTCCGGAGGTGAAGAATTATATATGGGAAGTCTAGTTTCGGCCACCGGGAAAGTTTCGGGGGTTATCGGTATTGTACCGGGACCACCGGAAGGGTCCCGGGGGTCCACCGGGTGGGGCCACCTATCCCGGAGGGCCCCATGGGCTGAAGTGGGAAGGGAACCAGCCCTTAGTGGGCTGGGGCGCCCCCCTTGGGCCTCCCCCTGCGCCTAGGGTTGGAAACCCTAGGGGTGGGGGCGCCCCACTTGGCTTGGGGGGGAAGCCAACCCCCCCTTCCCCCTTGGCCGCCGCCCCCCTTGGAGATCTGATCTCCCAGGGCCGGCGCCCCCCAGGGGTCCCTATATATAGTGGGGGGGAGGGAGGGCAGCAGCACCACAGCCCCTGGCGCCTCCCTCTCCCCCTGCAACACCTCTCCCTCTCGCAGAAGCTTGGCGAAGCCCTGCCGAGATCCCCGCTGCTTCCACCACCACGCCGTCGTGCTGCTGGATCTCCATCAACCTCTCCTTCCCCCTTGCTGGATCAAGAAGGAGGAGACGTCGCTGCTCCGTACGTGTGTTGAACGCGGAGGTGCCGTCCGTTCGGCACTCGGTCATCGGTGATTTGGATCACGGCGAGTACGACTCCATCAACCCCGTTCATTGGAACGCTTCCGCTCGCGATCTACAAGGGTATGTAGATGCACTCCTTTCCCCTCGTTGCTAGTATACTCCATAGATGGATCTTGGTGATGCGTAGGAAATTTTAAATTCTGCTACGATCCCCAACAGTGGCATCATGAGCCAGGCCTGTGCGTAGTTACTATGCACGAGTAGAACACAAAGCAGTTGTGGGTGTAGATGTTGCCAATTCTTCTTGCCCCTACTAGTCTTATCTTGTTTCGGCGGTATTGTGGGATGAAGCGGCCCGGACCGACCTTACACGTACGCTTACGTGAGACAGGTTCCACCGACTGACATGCACTAGTTGCATAAGGTGGCTAGCGGGTGTCTGTCTCTCCCACTTGAGTCGGAACGGATTTGATGAAAAGGGTCCTTATGAAGGGTAAATAGAAATTGGCATATCACGTTGTGGTTTTACGTAGGTAAGAAACGTTCTTGCTAGAAACCTATACAAGCCACGTAAAAACTTGCAACAACAATTAGAGGACGTCTAACTTGTTTTTGCAGCATGTGCCTTGTGATGTGATATGGCCAGAAGATGTGATGAATGATATATGTGATGTATGAGATTGATCATATTCTTGTAATAGGAATCACGACTTGCATGTCGATGAGTATGACAACCGGCAGGAGCCATAGGAGTTGTCTTTATTTTTTGTATGACCTGCGTGTCATTGAAGAACGCCATGTAAATTACTTTACTTTATTGCTAAACGCGTTAGCCATAGAAGTAGAAGTAATCGTTGGCGTGACAACTTCATGAAGACACAATGATGGAGATCATGATGATGGAGATCATGGTGTCATGCCGGTGACGAAGATGATCATGACGCCCCGAAGATGGAGATCAAAGGAGCAGAATGATATTGGCCATATCATGTCACTATTTGATTGCATGTGATGTTTATCATGTTTTGCATCTTATTTGCTTAGAACGACGGTAGTAAGTAAGATGATCCCTTATAATAATTTCAAGAAAGTGTTCCCCCTAACTGTGCACCGTTGCGAAGGTTCGTTGTTTCGAAGCACCACGTGATGATCGGGTGTGATAGATTCTAACGTTCGCATACAACGGGTGTTGACGAGCCTAGCATGTACAGACATGGCCTCGGAACACACGCAATACACTTAGGTTGACTTGACGAGCCTAGCATGTACAGACATGGCCTCGGAACACGGAGGACCGAAAGGTCGAGCATGAGTCGTATAGAAGATACGATCAACATGGAGATGTTCACCGATGATGACTAGTCCGTCTCACGTGATGATCGGACACGGCCTAGTTTGACTCGGATCATGTATCACTTAGATGACTAGAGGGATGTCTATCTGAGTGGGAGTTCATAAAATAATCAGATGAACTTAATTATCATGAACATAGTCAAAAGGTCTTTGCAAATTATGTCATAGCTTACGCTTAAGTTCTACTGTTTAAGATACGTTCCTAGAGAAAATTTAGTTGAAAGTTGATAGTAGCAATTATGCGGACTAGGTCCGTAAACTGAGGATTGTCCTCATTGCTGCACAGAAGGCTTATGTCCTTAATGCACCGCTCGGTGCGCTGAACCTCAGCGTCGTCTGTAGATGTTGCGAAACATCTGACATACACGTTTTGATGACTACGTGATAGTTCAGTGCGTAAATGCTAACGGTTTAGAATTGTGGCACCAAAGACGTTTTTGAAACGTCGCAGAACATATGAGATGTTCCGAAGACTGAAATTGGGATTTCAGACTAGTGCCCACGTCAAGAGGTATGAGACCTCTGACAAGTTTCTTAAGCCTGCAAACTAAAGGAGAAAAGCTCAATCGTTGAGCATGTGCTCAGATTGTCTGAGTGCCACAATCGCTTGAATCGGGTGGGAGTTAATCTTCCAGATGAGATAGTGATGGTTCTCCATAGTCACTGCCACCAAGCTATTAGAGCTTCGTGATGAACTATAACATATCAGGGATAGACATGATGATCCTTGAGCAACTCGCGATGTTTGACACCGCGAAAGTAGAAATCAAGAAGGAGCATCAATTGTTGATGGTTAGTAAAACCACTAGTTTCAAGAAGGGCAAGGGAAGAAGGGATACTTCATGAAACAGCAAATCATTTGCTGCTCTAGTGAAGAATCCCAAGGTTGAACCCAAACCCGAGACTAAGTGCTTCTGTAATGAGGGGAACGGTCACTGAAGCGGGACTACCCTAGATACTTGGTAGATGAGAAGGCAGGCAAGGTCGACAGAAGTATATTTGATATACATTATATGAATGTGTACTTTACTAGTACTCCTAGCAGCACCAGGGTATTAGATACCGGTTCGGTTGCTAAGTGTTAGTAACTCGAAATAAAAGCTACGGAATAAATGGAGACTAGCTAAAGATGAGATGACGATGTGTGTTGGAAGTGTTTCCAAGGTTGATGTGATCAAGCATCGCATGCTCCCTCTACCATCGAGATTGGTGTTAAACCTAAATAATTGTTATTTGGTGTTTGGGTTGAGCATAAACATGATTGGATTATGTTTATCGCAATACGGTTATTCATTTAAGGAGAATAATGGTTACTCTGTTTATTTGAATAATACCTTCAATGGTCTTGCACCTAAAATGAATCTCGATCGCAGTGATACACATGTTCGTGCCAAAAGATATAAAATAGTAATGATAGTACCACATACTTGTGGCACTGCCATTTGAGTCATATTGGTATAGAACGCATGAAGAAGCTCCATGTAGATGGATCTTTGGACTCAGTCGTTTTTGAAAAGATTGAGACATGCGAACCATGTCTATTGGTATATATGCATGAAGAAACTCCATGCAGATGGATCGTTTGGACTCACTTGATTTTGAATCACTTGAGACATGCAAATCATACCACATGGGCAAGATGACTGAAAGGCCTCGTTTTCAGTAAGATTGAACAAGAGAGCAACTTATTGGAAGTAATGCATTTTGATGTATGCAGTCCAATGAGTGCTGAGGCATGAAGTGGATATCGTTATGTTCTTACTTCACAGATGATTTGAGTAGATGCTGAGTGTATTTACTTGATGAAACACAAGTCTGAATTATTGAAAGGTTCAAGTAATTTCAGAGTGAAGTTGAAGATCGTCGTGACAAGAGGATAAAATGTCTGTGATATGATCATAGAGCTGAGTTACGAGTTTGGCACACAATTACGACATTGTGGAAAGTGTTTCACAATTAATACCGCCTGGAACACCACATTGTGATGGTGTGTCCGAACATCATAACTGCACCCTATTGGATATGGTGCATGCCATGATGTCTCTTATCGAATTACCACTATCGTTTATGGGTTAGGCATTAGAGATAACCGCATTCACTTTAAAAGGGGCACCACGCAATTCTGTTGAGACGACACCGTTTAGAGAAACCTAAGTTGTCGTTTCTTAAAAGATTGGGGCTGCGATGCTAATGTGAAAAGGTTTCAAGCTGATAAGCTCGAACCCAAAGCGGATAAATGCATCTTCATAGAAAACCCAAAACTGTTGGGTATACCTCCTATTTCAGATCTGGAAGCAAAAGTAATTGCTTCTAGAAACGAGTCCTTTCTCGAGGAAAAGTTTCTCTCGAAAGAATTGAGTGGGAGGATGGTGGAGACTTGATGAGGTTATTGAACCATAACTTCAACTAGTGTGTAGCAGGGAACAGGAAGTTGTTCCTGTGGCACCTACACCAATTGAAGTGGAAGCTTATGATAGTGATCATGAAACTCCGGATCAAGTCACTACCAAACCTCGTAGGACGACGAGGATGCGTACTACTTCAGAGTAATGCGTAATCCTGTCTTGGAAGTCATGTTGCTAGACAACAATGAACCTACGAGCTATGGAGAAGCGATGGTGGGCCCATATTCCGACAAATGGTTAGAAGCCATGAAATCCGAGATAGGATCCATATATCAGAACAAAGCATGGACTTTGGTGAACTTGCCCGATGATCGGCAAGCCATTAAGATAAATGGATCTTTAAGAAGAAGACGGACATGGACGGTAATGTTACCGTCTGTGAAGCTCGACTTGTGGCAAAGAGTATTTTCACAAGTTCAAGGAGTTGACTACGATGAGATTTTTCTCATCCGTAGCGATGCTTAAGTCCGTCGGAATCACGTTAGCATTAGCTGCATTTATGAAATCTGGCAGACGGATGTCAAAACAAGTTTCCTTACCAGTTTTCGTAAGGAAAGGTTGTATGTGATACAATCAGAAAGGTTTTGTCGATCCTAAGGATGCTAAAAGGTATGCTAGCTCCAGCGATCCTTCCGTGGACTAGAGCAAGCATCTCGGAGTCAGAATATATGCTTTGATGGAGTGATCAAAGTTTTTGGGTTTATACAAAGTTTGTTAGAAACTTGTATTTACAATAAAGTGAGTGGGAGCGCTACAACATTTCTGATAAGTATATGTGAATGACATATTGTTGATCCGAAATGATGTAGAATTTCTGGAAAGCTTAAAGGGTTGTTTGAAAGGAGTTTTTCAAAGGAAGACCTGGATAAAGCTGCTTACATATTGGGCATCAAGATCTATAGAGATAGATCAAGACGCCTGATGATACTTTCAAAGAACGCACACTTTGACATGATTTTGAAAGAGTTCAAAAATAGATCAGCAAAGAAGGAGTTCTTGGTTGTGTTACAAGGTGTGAGTATTGAGTAAGACTCAAGACCAGACCACAGCAGAAGAGAGAGAAAGGACGAAGGTCGTCCCCTATGCTTTAGACGTAGGCTCTACAGTATGCTATGCTGTGTACCGCACATGAAGTGTGCCTTGCCATGAGTTGGTCAAGGGGTACAATAGTGATCCGGGAATGGATCACATGACAGCGGTCGAACTTATCCTTAGTATTTAGTGGACTAAGGAATTTTCTCGATTATGGAGGTGAAAAGGAGTTCGTCGTAAAGGGTTACATCGAGGCGAACTTTGACACTAATCCGGATGACTCTGAGTAGTAAACCGGATTCGTATAGTAGAGCAGTTATTTGAAATGGCTCCAAGTAGCGCGTGGTAGCATCCACAAGATGACATAGATATTCGTAAAGCACACACGGATCTAAAAGGTTCAGACCCGTTGACTAATAACCTCTCTCACAAGCATAACATGATCAAACCAGAACTCATTGAGTGGTGATCACATAGTGATGTGAACTAGATTGTTGACTCTAGTAAACTCTTTGGATGTTGGTCACATGGTGATGTGACCTGTGAGTGTTAATCACATGGTGATGTGAACTAGATTATTGACTCTAGTGCAAGTGGGAGACTGTTGGAAATATGCCCTAGAGGCAATAATAAATTGGTTATTATTATATTTCCTTGTTCATGATAATCGTTTATTATCCATGCTAGAATTGTATTGATAGGAAACTCAGATACATGTGTGGATACATAGACAACACCATGTCCCTAGTAAGCCTCTAGTTGACTAGCTCGTTGATCAATAGATGGTTACGGTTTCCTGACCATGGACATTGGATGTCGTTGATAACGGGATCACATCATTAGGAGAATGATGTGATGGACAAGACCCAATCCTAAGCATAGCATAAAAGATCGTGTAGTTCGTTTGCTAGAGCTTTTCCAATGTCAAGTATCTTTTCCTTAGACCATGAGATCGTGTAACTCCCGGATACCGTAGGAGTGCTTTGGGTGTGCCAAACGTCACAACGTAACTGGGTGACTATAAAGGTACACTACGGGTATCTCTGAAAGTGTCTGTTGGGTTGACACGGATCGAGACTGGGATTTGTCACTCCGTATGACGGAGAGGTATCTCTGGGCCCACTCGGTAATGCATCATCATAATGAGCTCAATGTGACTAAGGAGTTAGCCACGGGATCATGCATTACGGTACGAGTAAAGTGACTTGCCGGTAACGAGATTGAACAAGGTATTGGGATACCGACGATCGAATCTCGGGCAAGTAACGTACCGATTGACAAAGGGAATTGTATACGGGATTGATTGAATCCTCGACATAGTGGTTCATCCGATGAGATCATCGTGGAACATGTGGGAGTCAACATGGGTATCCAGATCCCGCTGTTGGTTATTGACCGGAGAGGCGTCTCGGTCATGTCTGCATGTCTCCCGAACCCGTAGGGTCTACACACTTAAGGTTCGGTGACGCTAGGGTTGTAGAGATATTAGTATGCGGAAACCCGAAAGTTGTTCGGAGTCCCGGATGAGATCCCGGACGTCACGAGGAGTTCTGGAATGGTCCGGAGGTGAAGAATTATATATGGGAAGTCCAGTTTCGGCCACCGGGAAAGTTTCGGGGGTTATCGGTATTGTACCGGGACCACCGGAAGGGTCCCGGGGGTCCACCGGGTGGGGCCACCTATCCCGGAGGGCCCCATGGGCTGAAGTGGGAAGGGAACCAGCCCTTAGTGGGCTGGGGCGCCCCCCCTTGGGCCTCCCTCTGCGCCTAGGGTTGGAAACCCTAGGGGTGGGGGCGCCCCACTTGGCTTGGGGGGAAGCCAACCCCCCTTCCCCCTTGGCCGCCGCCCCCTTGGAGATCTGATCTCCCAGGGCCGGCGCCCCCCCAGGGGTCCCTATATATAGTGGGGGGAGGGAGGGCAGCAGCACCACAGCCCCTGGCGCCTCCCTCTTCCCCTGCAACACCTCTCCCTCTCGCAGAAGCTTGGCGAAGCCCTGCCGAGATCCCCGCTGCTTCCACCACCACGCCGTCGTGCTGCTGGATCTCCATCAACCTCTCCTTCCCCCTTGCTGGATCAAGAAGGAGGAGACGTCGCTGCTCCGTACGTGTGTTGAACGCGGAGGTGCCGTCCGTTCGGCACTCGGTCATCGGTGATTTGGATCACGGCGAGTACGACTCCATCAACCCCGTTCATTGGAACGCTTCCGCTCGCGATCTATAAGGGTATGTAGATGCACTCCTTTCCCCTCGTTGCTAGTATACTCCATAGATGGATCTTGGTGATGCGTAGGAAATTTTAAAATTCTGCTACGATCCCCAACAACACGGTGGTGCTGCTGTCCGCCTTCGTTACTCTCTGCGAGGGTTACCTCGGCGTCCTCCCCACCCTCAAGCTCTGGGGGGAGTTCTTCTACACCAAGCTCGGCACTGCCGTCAAGGGGGAGGCGGCCCAGTGCGGAGCCTTCATCGCGGTGCGACGTCCGAGCTCCGGGAACTGCTTCCTGTCCATCAGCTTGACACAGTCGGTGAAGCTGTGGCAAAAATCTTACGTCTATGTCAAGAATGTCCACCCGACGGCAGACTTCGTCAACCTGCCGGCTGAG
This sequence comes from Triticum aestivum, assembly GCF_018294505.1. Classification (NCBI taxonomy): domain Eukaryota; kingdom Viridiplantae; phylum Streptophyta; class Magnoliopsida; order Poales; family Poaceae; genus Triticum; species Triticum aestivum. Next base: position 184,538,124 of record NC_057814.1, read on the forward strand.
CCCCGCACCAACTGGACCTTAGCCGAGGACTCTGTCGGCCGCCTCCACTGCCGCCATCGCCCGGCTCAAGGTGATGACGGAGTCAGAGGGCCTCAAGGGGTCGGATCTGCTGACCGCCTTCGTGGTGCGCCAGGTGCTCCCTCTTCAAGGCCAGCCTCACCTGATCAGCCGGATGAGTGGGCATAGAGACTCGTGCCAGATGTCCACCAAGGAGATGCCAAGCACGGAGGTGGCCCGACTGGTGAACTACATCTCGAACTGCAAGCTCTCGAAGGCAGAGTGGTAGTTCGGCAAGCGGCCATACTCCCGCGCAGACCCGCCGCCCGCGGTGAGTCCTCAATTCTCTTTTCTCTTTATTTGCTGAGTTCTGCTTTGTCGCCTGATCAGTCCGTCATGATGCAGATCTTCACAACCCAGTTGCAGCCGACGCCCTGGAGCAGGGCCAGGAGTACCTGCCGGACCGGTCGATGAGTGACGGGGACGACCCCGACTTGGGGGCGGCCGCCCTGGAAGAAGACGATGCCACAGGTGGCGGTGGCGGAGCAGGCGGCTCGGGAGGAGGCGGCTCCAGAGGAGGCGGCCTCGAGGATTGGTCGAATGATGAAGAGGAGGAGAACGAGTCGCGCCGCCCGTCGGTTGCTGGCAAGGCGGGCGCGAGCTCCTCCGCCGCGCCGACCGCACCAGGCGGCGCACCAAAGCGCCAAGCCGGCGCGCCGCTGTTCGACAACCAGCCGAAGAAGCCCAAGAGCACGGCCGCAATGACCAGGCGGGAGGAGGCCGCCGCGAAGGCGGCCCGGCTCAAGAAAGCCCCGAAGCAGCCGCCGATGGTGTCTGCGTAAGCGTTTGTCTTTTCTTGTGTTTTCTTTTTCTCCTTTTGCAAACTCTTTCTGAGTTCTTCTTTTCTTGTTTGAACAGGGCCCCGCTCTCTCTTGAGCGGGCGGCCTCTGGCTCCGTGATCGGGGCGGCTGAGGGCTCCACCAACACCCGCCGCGTAGACCCGCTCGCCGACCTCCAGGAGGCGATGGAGAGGAACGCGCAGGAGGCGCGCGAGGAGCGGGAGGAAGCGGAGCGGCAGAGGGAGGCGGCCAAGTCGGCGCAGGAGGAGGCGGACGCGGCGGCCAAGGCCCAAGCCGACACCGCGACTAAGGCCCAGGCGAACGCCGCGACCAAGTCCTGGGCGGACGCGGCCGCCAAGGCGAAAGCGGAGGAAGCCGCACGCGGCCAGACTCCACAGCTTATCGTCCCCCTGCGCTCCGCACCACCGGCGCCAGGGATCCCGGCGCCGACTGGAGGAGCCGGCAATGAGCAGCCGGTCATGGAGAGGGAAGGGGGCGACGCTGTCATCTTGAGGACGGAGGTGCTCCAGCAAGCGCCGACTGCCGAGGCCCAGGGCAGTCGGCCTGACGTGCCGCCGACGCCTCAAGTTGGTAGCGAGCTAGTGGTGCGAGCGACCCCCGTGGCTCGCACTCCGGTGCGCAGCCGTGCGGCGAAGGCGATTTCGGCACCACGACTGCGGGAGATCAGGGCCTAAAGCTCGTCGGCCCCAGAGGCGGAGGCCACTCATACGTCTCCATCGTATCTACTTTTCCAAACACTTTTGCCCTTGTTTTGGACTCTAACTTGCATGATTTGAATGGAACTAACCCGGACTGACGCTGTTTTCAGCAGAATTGCCATGGTGTTATTTTTGTGCAGAAATAAAAGTTCTCGGAATGACCTGAAACTTCACAGAGAATATTTTTGGAATTTATAAAAAATACTGGCGAAAGAATCAAGACCAGGGGGCCCACACCCTGTCCACGAGGGTGGGGGGCACGCCTGCCCCCCTGGGCGCGCCCCCTGCCTCGTGGGCCCCCTGGTGCTCCACCGACCTCAACTCCAACTCTATATATTCACGTTCGGGGAGAAAAAAAAATCAGGGAGAAGAATTCACCGCGTTTTACGATACAGAGCCGCTGCCAAGCCCTAAACTCTCTCGGGAGGGCTGATCTAGAGTCCGTTCGGGGCTCCGGAGAGGGGAATCCATCGCCATCGTCATCATCAACCTTCCTCCATCACCAATTTCATGATGCTCACCGCCGTGCGTGAGTAATTCCATCATAGGCTTGCTGGACGGTGATGAGTTGGATGAGATTTATCATGTAATCGAGTAAGTTTTGTTAGGGTTTGATCCCTAGTATCCATTATGTTCTGGGATTGATGTTGCTATGACTTTGCTATGCTTAATGCTTGTCACTAGGGCCCGAGTGCCATGAGTTCAGATCTGAACCTATTATGTTTTCATGAATATATGTGAGTTCTTGATCCTATCTTGCAAGTCATTAGTCACCTATTATGTGTTATGATCCGGTAACCCTGAAGTGACAATAATCGGGACCACTCCCGGTGATGACCGTAGTTTGAGGAGTTCATGTATTCACTAAGTGTTAATGCTTTGGTCCGGTACTCCATTAAAAGGAGGCCTTAATATCCCTTAGTTTCCAATAGGACCCCGCTGCCACGGGAGGGTAGGACAAAAGATGTCATGCAAGTTCTTTCCATAAGCACGTATGACTATATTCGGAATACATGCCTACGTTACATTGATGAACTGGAGCTAGTTCTGTGTCACCCTTTGTTATAACTGTTGCATGAAGAATCACATCCGACATAATTATCCATCACTGATCCAATGCCTACGAGCTTTTCACATATTGATCTTTGCTTAGTTACTTTACCGTTGCCACTGTTACAATTACTACAAAACTGCTACTGTTACTTTTGCCACCATTACCATTACTTCCATACTACTTTGCTACTAAATACTTTGCTACGGATATTAAGTTATCCAGGTGTGGTTGAATTGACAACTCAGCTGCTAATACTTGAGAATATTCTTTGGCTCCCCTTGTGTCAAACCAATAAATTTGGGTTGAATACTCTACCCTCGAAAACTATTGCGGTCCCCTATACTTGTGGGTTATCAAGACTATTTTCTGGCGCCGTTGCCGGGGAGCATAGCTCTATTCTTTGAGTCACTTGGGATTTATATCTGCTGGTCACTATGAGGAACTTGAAAGACGAGAAAACCAAAATTTATCCCTCAACTACGAGGGGAGGTAAGGAACTCTCATCTAGCTCTGCACTTGATTCGCCTTCTGTTTTGAGTAAACTTGCGACACCTAAACCTGCTTCTGCTATTAATTCTTATATGTCGCATGTTATTGATGATGCCACTTCTGCTATGCATGATACTTATGATGAAACTACTTCTAGGCTTGATAATACTGTGCCACTAGGTGAATTTCTTGATGAACAACTTGCTAGGGCTAGAGAGAATGAAATTATTGAAACTGATAATATTGATGAAAGTGATGATGAAGATTCTCTCCCTAGATATGAATTGCCTGTCGTGCCTGAGGGTTATGTTATGGATGAAGAAACTGCTAGAGATTTTCTTGCTTGCAATGATATATATGATCTTAAGAAATTATTAGCTAAGCTGAAAGAAAAGTCTTTGAATGCTAGAATGAAATATGACCCTGCTTTTGCTACTTCACCTATCTGTATTACTGATAAGGATTATGATTTCTCTGTCGATCCTGAGATAATTACTTTGGTTGAATCTGATCCTTTTCATGGCTATGAATCTGAAACTGTTGTGGCACATCTTACTAAATTAAATGATATAGCCACCCTATTCACTCATGAGGAAAAAATTCATTACTACTATATCTTGAAGTTATTTCCGTTCTCGTTAAAGGGTGATGCTAAGACATGGTTTAATTCTCTTGATCCTGGTTGAGTGCGTAGTCCCCAAGATATGATTTATTACTTCTCTGCTAAATATTTCCCCGCTCATAAGAGACAAGCTGCTTTAAGGGAAATATATAATTTTGTGCAAATTGAAGAAGAGAGTCTCCCACAAGCTTGGGGGAGGCTTCTCTAATTAATTAATGCTTTGCCTGATCACCCTCTAAAGAAAAATGAAATACTTGATATCTTTTATAATGGACTAACTGATGCTTCCAGAGACCACCTGGATAGCTGTGCTGGTTGTGTTTTCAGGGAAAGAACTGTTGATCAAGTTGAATTGCTATTGATTAATATGTTGACTAATGAAAATAATTGGACACTTCCTGAACCAATTCCTAAGCCAACTCCGAAGAAAAGGGGTATTCTATTTCTCAGTCCCGAAGATATGCAAGAGGCAAAGAAATCTATGAAAGAAAAGGGTATTAAAGCTGAAGATGTTAAGAATTTACCACCTATTGAAGAAATACATGGTCTTGATAACCCGACACAGGTAGTAAAGGTAAATTATCTCAATAGATTTGATGAAGGTGATATTCCTCGTTATAAGTCTGCTAGCCAATGCTTAGATGAGTTTGATAATTTTATTGTTAAACAAGAAAACTTCAATGCTTATGTTGGTAGACAATTGAAACGTAATGCTTATATGATTGAACACTTGAGTGATTATATGTCTAGAGTTAAAGGTGAACTCAAACTTATTAGTAAACATGCTTCTATGGTCACCACTCAAGTAGAACAAGTGCTTAAAGCTCAGAATGATTTGCTCAATGAATTAAATAATAAGAAAAATGATAATGTTGTTAGAGTTATGACTAGAGGGGGTAAAATGACTCAGGAACCATTATATCCTGAGGGCCACCCTAAGAGAATTGAGCAGGATTCTCAGAGAACTAATGTTGATGCACCTAGTCCTTCTAAGAAGAAGAAAAAGAAAAATGATAGGACTTTGCATGCTTCTAGTGAACCTGTTGTTGACACACCTGAGAATCCCAATGATATTTCTATCTCTGATGCTGAAACACAATCTGGTGATGAACATGAACCTAGTGATAATGTTAATGATGATGTTCATGTCGATGATCAACCTAGCAATGACAATGATGTAGAGATTGAACCTGCTGTTGATCTTGATAACCCACAATCAAAGAATCAACGTTATGATAAGAGAGACTTTGTTGCTAGGAAGCATGGTAAAGAGAGAGAACCATGGGTTCAGAAACCCATGCCTTTTCCTCCTAAACCATCCAAGAAAAAGGATGATGAGCGCTTTGCTGAAATGATTAGACCTATCTTCTTGCGTATGTGTTTGACTGATATGCTTAAAATGAATCCTTATGCTAAGTACATGAAAGATATTGTTACAAATAAAAGAAAGATACCGGAAGCTGAAATTTCCACCATGCTTGCTAATTATACTTTTAAGGGTGGAATACCAAAGAAACTTGGAGACCCAGGAGTACCAACTATACCATGATCCATTAAAAGAAACTATGTTAAAACTGCTTTATGTGATCTTGGAGCCGGTGTTAGTGTTATGCCTCTCTCTTTATATCGTAGACTTGATTTGAATAAGCTGACACCTACTGAAATATCTTTGCAAATGGCTGATAAATCAACTGCTATACCTGTCAGTATTTTTGAGGATGTGCCTGTTGTGGTTGCAAACGTTACTATTTCAACGGACTTTGTTATTCTTGATATTCCCGAGGATGATAGTATGTCGATTATTCTTGGTAGACCCTTTTTGAATACTGCAGGGGCTGTTATTGATTGCAACAAAGGCAATGTCACTTTTAATGTTAATGGTAATGAGCATACGGTACACTTTCCGAGGAAACAACCTCAAGTCCACAGTATCAATTCTATTGGAAAAATTCCAACTATTACTATTGGAGGTTTTGAATTTCCTCTTCCTACTCTCAAAAAGAAATATGATATTCTTATTATTGGGGATGTGCATATCCCCGTTGAGGTAACCTAGTGCTATTCGAAAATTCTCCGGTTTCATGCAATTCGGAATGAGTTTGTTAACAAGACTTGACCAACCTTGTTAGTGGATTCCTTTTGATGAGCATGAGGTGGATGAAGTTAGAAAGCACAACTCTTTGCACCCTCCTTTTAATTTCTGTTATTTAGATTAAATAAAGCAAAAATAGTATTTTCTGTCTGTTTTCTGAATTATCCGTGCAATAAAAAAATACCCCGAAAATAAAAGTTCTCTAAATGCCCTGAAATTGAAATATGATTTTTTGTAGAATATTTAAGAATATTTGGCACTGAGAACACATCAGGGGGAGCCACTACCTGGCCACGAGGGTCCAGGGCGCCCCTGCCTTGTGGGCCCCACATGGCCCCCTCCACTTATTCAGCACCCACACACTTCGTCTTCCTCCAGAAAAATCACCACACAACTCAAACTCATGTTCTAGCTCGTTTTGCTGCGATTTTTGATCTCCTTGCTCAAAGCTCCATTCACAAAACTGCTTTGGGGGATTGTTCTTTGGTACGTGACTCCTCCAATGGTCCAATTAGTTTTTGTTCTAGTGCTTTATTCATTGCAATTTTTTGCTACTTAGGTGACCCTGTTCTTGAGCTTGCATGTCAAATTTATTTGGTCCCAAGTAGTTCTAATGCATGATATAGTCTCTAGGCACTGGTGGGAGTAGTTGCTATCAATCTTGTTGAGTTTGGTTCACTTTTATTTTGAGTCACTAAAAATTTCAGAAATTTTTCAGAGGAAGAAATATGTTTAGGAAAATGTACCAAGGTGGTTCTTCAAGGAAGCAAGGACCCAGGCCTGCAATACGCGAGCCGAACCATGAACCACCAAGTGAAGCTCAAGTGTGGCCTTGTGAATGGCCGTCAGAAAATTTCATGGTCCAAGCAAGAATTAAGGATGCGTTTGACGCGTCTGTGCGTAATGCTGAACTCGAGGGCTTCGTGTCAGATAAGTGCCCCCAACATTACCACCTAACTGACTCCTTTGTGAGAAGGTTTAAATTTACATCATCACGCAATTCTCACATGGCCGTGTTTGATCTTTATGATAAATCTTATACCATGGACTTAGAGGATTTTAATACTGCTTGTAAACTCCCGCAGTGGGGTAGTGCTAGTGAACCTCGCAAATCTGAATATAAAGACTTTCTTGCTAGTATAACTGTGGGGGAATCTAGGGAAATCATGCAAGCTACCATAGGGAGCATTCATTTTCCTGCCATACATTTTTTGCTCTCTTTATAGGTAGATGCATTAACGGTAAGGACGAGGCATGTCACATGTGCGTTCCCAATCTTAGTATTCTCAAGAGTGCTATATTAGGAGACAAACAATATAATTTGGGAGCTATTGTTGCACAAAGGTTGCATCATAATAGTATTAGCGGAGATTTGTTTTGTGGAATTTATGCAACCCATTTAGCTAATTTTCTTGAGGTACCCATTCGTGAAAATGATACGGAGTTGCCTCCTGCTTATCTAGATTATAATGCTATGGTTCGTCATCAGTTTGTTGAGAGGAATGAACAATTCCTCCAATACGGACTAATCTTTGACAGACGTCGCACTGTCCATGTTGCTCTCCCTGCTCCTGCTTTCTTTGACTTTCAGGCAAAAAGGAGATATGTTATAACCAAGGAGGAGGCGAACGAGTATGAGAGGAGGACGGAGGCAGATCGCCTCCAAGCTGCAGCTCATCAGGCAATAGCCGCCGCATCTCAGTACGACCCTAGTTACAACTTCGGATATCTGCTAGGCCATCCATGGGCATAGACCAACTTAGGCCAAAAGCCTAAGCTTGGGGGAGTGCGTATTTCTCACCGACATTACATTCATGTTCACACACTCATTCTAATTGTCGGTACTCATACTTTTTCATTGTACTATCCATGCTAGTTTATTTTCTTTTCTTGCTTCCTTCTTATGTGTTTGAAAAACCTTAAGAAAAACCAAAAAAATTAGTTGTAGCTTTTAGCTAGTTTACTTTCCATGCTGGTAGTAGTAATAATTAAAAGAAAACCCAAAAAGATTTCTCGTTCTTCTTTTTGTTTGTTGGGAGCTTTCCCGTGTAAATAGTTTTATTTCTTTTCTTTGGGGCTCGAGAGGAGAAGACCATGATGAAAATGTTGAAGTAGCTCTTATATGCATTATTGTTGACCTAACCAAGAGCCCATATTACCTTGTCTTCTCCTGTGTATTAAATGCCTGCAGATTCTAGCTTAGTCCAATGCACATGCACTATTATTATTATCCACACCGTTCGGTCATGCGAGTGAAAGGCAATAATGACGATATATGATGGACTGATTGAGATGAGAGAAGCTGGTATGAACTTGACCTCTCTTGTTTTTGTAAATATGATTAGTTCATCGTTCCTGATTCAGCCTATTATGAACGAAACATGTTTGCAATGACAATTAGAGATTATAGTTGCTTATGCCATGCTTAATTAGCTAGGAGTTTATAATGGTTTACCTTGCGTGCCAACATGCTATTAAAATGGTTGTGATGTGGTATGATAAGGTGGTATCCTCCTTTGAATGGTTCAAGTGACTGGACTTGGCACATGTTCACACATGTAGTTGAAACAAAATCAACATAGCCTCCACGATATTTATGTTCACGGTGGATTATATCCTACTCATGTTTGCACTCAATGTTTATTAATTTTAATGCATCTTCATGACTGTTGTTGCTCTCTAGTTGGTCGCTTCCCAGTCTTTTTCTAGCCTTCACTTGTATTAAGCGGGAATACTGCTTGTGCATCCACTTCCATAAACCCCAAAGTTATTCCATATAAGTCCACCATACCTTCCTATATGCGGTATCTACCTGCCGTTCCAAGTAAATTTGTATGTGCCAAACTCTAAACCTTCAAATGAAATTGTGTTTTGTATGCTCGAATAGCTCATGTATCAACTAGGGCTGTCTGTATCTTCCATGCTAGGCGGGTTATTCTCAAGAGGACTGGACTCCGCTCCTCACTCACGAGAAAATGGCTGGTCACCAGGATGCCCAGTCCCATGCTCAAACCAAATCAAAATAATTGCAAACAAAACTCCCCCAGGATCGTTGTTAGTTGGAGGCACCTGTTGTTTCGGGCAAGCCATGGATTGATGCTTGTTGGTGGTGGGGGAGTATAAACTTTACCATTCTGTTTGGGAACTGCCTATAATGTGTGTAGCATGGAAGATATCGAGATCTCTCGGTTGTTATGTTGACAATGAAAGTATGCCACTCAAAATATTATTTATCTCTATTTCAAAAACCGAGCTCTGGCACCTCTACAAATCCCTGCTTCCCTCTGCGAAGGGCCTATCTATTTACTTTTATGTTGAGTCATCATCCTCTTATTAAAAAGCACCAGTTGGAGAGCACCCCTGTCATTTGCATCCATTACTATTAATTTATATTGAGTATGACTATGATTGGATCTCTTTACCATGAATTACAATGTTTAGTCAGTCCTTCATATTCAGAGGTGCTCTGCATTTATGTTTTGCGGTCTCAGAAAGGGCTAGCGAGATACCATCTTGTTATATTATATTATGGTTGTTTTGAGAAAGTGTTGTCATCCGAGATTTATTATTATTGCTTGCTAGTTGATTATGCCATTGATATGAGTAAACATGAGACCTAAGTGTTATTGTGAATGGTTAGTTCATAATCTTTGCTGAAAACTTGAATGCTAGCTTTACATATTTGCAACAACAAGAGCAAACAGGGTTTGTAGAAGTTTTTCTTTATCACTTTCAGTTTGTCAACTGAATTTCTTGAGGACAAGCAAATGTTTAAGCTTGTGGGAGTTGATATGTCTCCATCGTATCTACTTTTCCAAACACTTTTGCCCTTGTTTTGGACTCTAACTTGCATGATTTGAATGGAACTAACCAGGGTTGACGCTGTTTTCAGCAGAATTGCCATGGTGTTATTTTTGTGCAGAAATAAAAGTTCTCGGAATGACCTGAAACTTCACGGAGAATATTTTTGGAATTTATAGAAAATACTGGCAAAAGAATCAAGACCAGGGGGCCCACACCCTGTCCACGAGGGTGGGGGGCGCGCCTGCCCCCCTGGGCGCGCCCCCTGCCTCGTGGGCCCCCTGGTGCTCCACCGACCTCAACTCCAACTCTATATATTCACGTTCGGGGAGAAAAAAATCAGGGAGACGGATTCATCGCGTTTTACGATACGGAGCCGCCGCCAAGCCCTAAACTCTCTCGGGAGGGCTGATCTGGAGTCCGTTCGGGGCTCCGGAGAGGGGAATCCGTCGCCATCGTCATCATCAACCTTCCTCCGTCACCAATTTCATGATGCTCACTGCCGTGCGTTTGTAATTCCATCATAGGCTTGCTGGACGGTGATGGGTTGGATGAGATTTATCATGTAATCGAGTTAGTTTTGTTAGGGTTTGATCCCTAGTATCCATTATGTTCTGAGATCGATGTTGCTATGACTTTGCTATGCTTAATGGTGTAGGAGATATGCCCTAGAGGCAATAATAAATGATATTATTTATCTCCGAGTTCATAATTATGTTTATGTTCCATGCTATAACTGCTATGGTTCTCGAGTCTGCAATAACCACGAGGCTTGGAGGAAGACTCATATGCACGTGTGGAATAATAAACGGTAAAATGTATTCCTAGTCTGGCCTCTAAGACTAGCTCAAGTGTTGCATGATGGTTATGTTTTCCTGATCATGGGCATGTCTATGTCAGCAACCTTGAGGGCACAATGTTAAGAGAACATTTGTGTTGAATCGACCCGGATTGATGTTATGCTATGAGATTCATTCGTCACAAGTTTATTGGTACATAACACAGAGATGGTTAACGTTTGCATGATTCCTTAGACCATGAGAGTATCGAGTTTCTTCATGCTTGCTTCATGAACTTTGGGGTTTGTTAAACGTCATCCGTAAATGGGTGGCTATTACGGCGGCTTACGGGTTCATGGAAAAGTGTGTCAAGTAACTTGATAGCTCAAGATTGGGATTTGCTCCTCCGACGATGGAGAGATATCTCTGGGCCCTCTCGGTGTTACGGTATCCATCATCGTCTGGCCAGACACTTTGTGATTTGATCACGGGGATGCCGGAACACGATAACGAGAAAAGAGAACAATACCGGTAACGAGGTAACTAGCATAGTGGACAAGTTGTTGATCCACGGGAATGCCAACATGTCTCACCTCGGGTATTTGTAACATATCGCGAAGCAACAGGAATAGCACACGGCAACTGGAGGTTCACTCGAATATTTATTCGTGTGGGTATAGGGGTCAATATGGGTGTCCACGGCTCCGATGTTGATCATTGATCGGAAGGGGTTCCGGGTCATGTCTATACTTCACCGAACCTATAGGGTCACACGCTTAAGGGTCATCTATCTGCTGAATACTAGACAGGGAGTCTGAGAGAAAATCACCGAAAAAGTTTCGGACACCGAAAAGTTTCGGACAGCGGAATCGTACCGCAGAGAGAGGTCATCGGATAAGTTTCGATGATACCGAAAAGTTGTTTCGGGATACACCATTAAGTCAAATTGGTTTCGGCACATGCCTGATAATTCTTGGAGGATGCCAGAATCATTCTGGAAGCTTTTTGGAATTTTCTGAGATAAAAACCGGAAATGTTCCGGAGCTGCCGGAGCCACTTCAGATGCGTTTCGCAGATGAAAATCACTAAAACCGGAATTGTTTCGGAACGCGTTGAAAATCATTTTAGTGGGTACTGGAAATGTTCTTAGCCCACATAAATATTTTCAGTTCGATCAGACGCTGAAAAATGTCGTCGTGAATAGTGAAAATCAGCTTTATGGTTACTTTATGGAAAGCCACCTTTTGGGGCTTTGCTCCAAAAGATCTTGGGGATGACATGGATGGATAGGAGCCATTTTTTGGGCCCCTCATGGGGGTGTGGCCGGCCACATGGGGTATCCCCCCTTGGGGACCCTCTTGTTCCTTGGTTTCACTCCTAGGTCCTTGTGGAAGGACTTCATTCATGTGCATTTTGGGTTTTTTGTGAAACTACCCTACCCCCTTGGGATTTCCTATAAATAGAGGTGGAGGGGCAGCCCTCCACACTCATCCCTTGCTCTCATACACATGCCATGCATTATCTGGCTTCTTCTCTCCCTCCCACGAAAAGAGTTTCGTAGAGCCGTAAGGCTGTCTGGGTTCCGGCAGGAACTAGTTCTGGACGGCGAAGCCCTGCCGGATAGATGACACCGTATGTGTGCAACTCTGTAGAGAGATCGTAGTTTCGGTCTTAGTTCGTGAGTGCCTCCCGAAGGGCTGTCCGTGTGACCGTCCGAGTTTCGAAGGTCCTCCCGAAGGGCTGTCCGAGTGACCGTTCGAGTTTCGAAGGTCCTCCCGAAGGGCTGTCCGCGACACCGTCCGGGGGGCTGTTCGACCGCCTCCCGGAGGGCTGTCTGAGGAGCAGATGAGGGTATACATCCTCGCGGTTGGGAGGTTGTAAATCCTAGCTGCGGGGATCTGCACCGCCGATCGTCATCGACTCTACTTCCCGCTGCGCTACGAGTCGGTAACGAAAAAGATCAAACCATGTATGCAGTCTCCATAGTGGTCCTGGGCTGGTGCGTAGGTCGGAAATTTTTTGTTTTCTGCTGCGTTCCCCTACAGTGGCATCAAGAGCCGTGCTATGCGTAGATGCAGGTTTCGATCTAGAATACATGGAGATGTATGGGTATTGCATAATATAATTAGGTAGTAGATGAGATCTATTGCTGAAAATTATTTATGCGGGTGACAGATGAAATCTGTTACCCGAGGTTCTTGTTGCTTCCCTAGAATTTGCGTTTGCTCAATCTCGAGACAGCATGGTGGAATTTGACAAAGTTCTGGCAATCCGTGATCCTGATTGATCATGGAAGTGCTATCAGTTCTTTGGGTTCTGCCGTAGTCAAAAGAAAGATGAAATTCGCAGATGAAAGGGCATTGCAGATATGATCTGCACGGGGGTCATGCGTATGACGAAGTTTAGTATGGGGCTCGAGATTTAATTATCCCGTGTTTCATACACCCCGAGATGTTAATGTAGCAACTTGAATAATCATACTTGATGATAAAACGTTGGTAGCTGCGGTTTAAGTCAAAACCTTAGAAGCCACGTAAAATAAATTTTGCATAAACCTATTAGAGGCGTCTAACTTGGTTTTGCAGGATGTGCATGTGATGTGGTATAGCAGTGCTCATACTAATTCGATTATGTATGAGATGACTATATGATGTAATTTGATTAACATGACCTGCGTGTCATGATTCGGCATGATGGCTGGAGCCATATGATTGCACTTTAATGACCTGCGTGTCAACCTTGTTGTAATGCATTATTTTGTTAGCTATAGAGATAGCAATATTATCTGGTGCATCGACAAGGTGGTGGCAATCTTCGCGAAGGTGAACACCGACGCGAATGCCGAAGACGAAGAAATGAAATACTTCTCCGTCAGAAAGGGCTATACCATATCATGCTATTATGAATTGCCTGAGATGTTTATCCCTTATGATGCACCCTTCTTGATTGCGCGGTAGTCGCTTTTATTAGGGTGATCTCTCACTTAAAATATCAAGTAGTTAGTGTTCTCCCAAGTGTAGCACCGTCACGGCACCTATCTTTTCGGGGTGCGCCATGGATGCATGGGTACGAACGATTAGAGAAGTGTGAGGCGGGTGAGGTCAGACCTCGCAGCAAGATCACTTGGTTGTCTTGACGTTCATGGCAGGATCGTCCTGAGCTCGGAACACACGCATCGAAAGATGAGCAAGAGTCACATAGAGATGTGATCGGCAAGTTGGCCTACCGATTAAAATTCCCGTTATGAGATGATGATTCTATGGCGATGAATTGAAGTCTGGATCTTGTATCACTCAAAATTAATTGTGAGAGATATTGATTTGAGTGGGAGCGCACTGTTGAATTAACATGTTTAATTCTCAGTGCAATTAATTATGAACACTGTCTAAGTGTTTCTTGCATAATAGTTGTAGAATAATGGCTCGCATTTCCACCTTCCCTATTAAAATTGAATAGCTGTTAAATATCTGGTTAAAACTTTACGATTGGTAACGTAATATGAGGATTGTCCTCAAAAGTGCCGAGAAGGACATTGTCCTATCGCATGCTTTCCGTATCCTCCCGCTAATGCTATGGATCATGTGACTCTCGTCCTTCGATCCAAAAGCTAGAATTCTGTTACAGTCAAGTGGAATATGTTTGCTTCCATGAAACCCAAACTTCGAAAGTTGGGATAGTTATATGATATTCATGGAACTGAAAATTATTTTCAGATACAAACAAAGCAATGTTTGTTTGCAAGTATTAGTAAAAGTGTTTACTATGCATTTGACTGTTGGGAAAGGGATCCAGAAGAACGCCTGTCATATAATGAAAGGTGAATAAAACAACAACTTAAAGAGAAAGGAAGTGTCCAAAGGGTGTTAGTATGACTTACACGCCTAGGAAGTCCGGGGCTAATGCCACTCTTAAGTTGGGTGCTTCTTCTGAGAGTAGGAGAAATACTAAAAGTTAAACTGTTAGAAGTATAAAGGCAAAAGGAAAGAAGACTGGAATATCCAGCTCATGTATGAATGTCATACAAGTTTTTGATGTATAGAAGGCTGGTCAAAGATATAGTTCTTGCGAATTATGGTTAAACATGTTAATCACTAATTCTTGGGTATTGTGAGTTCATCACAAAATTGCCCGCTCGATTGCATTCTGTTGCAACTCGATGTAAGAACTACTATGGCCTGAAAGACTAGCTAGAAATGAGGTTAAGGTATACACAGGGAACATAGTAAATGTTACTATACCTTCCATCGGTGTATTGCCGTCTGTATTTATTTTCATAATTCATTTAGAGTTTTACAAACTCTATCCCATTGCATAAGGTATCTTGCAAGAAGGTTGTTCATAAGAGAACTTTTTATGTTCGATGTTATGAATAACACAAGGGCCATACTTTCATTATGAATGAGATGTATGTTATGAATATTGATAATAATACAATACCTCTGGGTTTACTTTCATAATTCATTTTAGAGTTTCATACACTCTAGCCCATTGCACAATGTTTGTTGCAAAAGAGTTGTTCATAAAAACAACAATTGTTGTTAAGTATTATGAATAACATGAAGGGCCATGCTTCCATCCAAGATGGCATGTATGTTATGAATATTGATGGTAATATGATACATCCATAACACTGACGCTAAATGTCGCAAGACTAAAAGAATACCACACAAGTGTGGCACTACATTTGGTCACATTGGAGAAACCGCATGGAAAATTCCACTATGATGGATTTTGAAGTCTTCTTGATTTTGAATCATCTGACACTTGCAACTTTCCTCCGAAAAGTGAAGTGACTAAAATACCGTTCACAGGCCATAAGGAACGAACAACAAACTTATTAGTGATCATACATTTGATGTGTGTAGTCCGATAAGTGTTGTTAGTGGTGGATTTATTTATCTTCAGAAATGACTCAAGTAGATATATGGATATTTACTTGATGAGACGTAAGTCTGGATCTTTTGAAATCATTCGAAAGGTTCTCAAAAATGAAGTAGAAGTTATTGTAACAAGAAAATTATGTTTCTGCAATTTGATTGCACAAAGGAATATTTGAGTTACATGTTTAGCGAATGTCTGATGAGTTGTGAAAGGGGTTTCATAACTTGCACCTCCCGGAACACCACTGCAAGTGGAAAGTCTGTGGAGATGTAATCAAACCATTTATGACATGGTAAGGTGAAAGATGACATAAATAAATTTGCCATTATCCCTTTTAAAGTGATGCTTTAGAGACTGCGGCTTTTACACTGAAAAGAGCTACATCGGGTCTGTTGAAATGAAGCCATGGTATGGTACGCCCAACCATGTTATATCTTTTCTTAACATTTGGAATATGGGGCTTGTGTAAAAGGTTACAAACCTATTCCAAATCAGACAAGTGCTACTTTGTAGGTTATACCAAAATGTTGGGTATTCCTCCCTCACTATACCGAGGCAAATAGTTTTGCCGCGAAACGGTGTGCTTTTAAAGAGAATGGTTCTTTCAAAAAGGTGAGTGGGAGAATAGTGCAACTCGACGAGATAAACAGTATCTACGTCATCAGATCAAAGGAAAGAGACCTTGGAAGTAATTCCAGAGTTTCCTACCGCGACTGATACGGAAGTCTCTACAATAAAATGTATGAACTTCGGTCGAACTTGCAGCTGAACCACGTAGGCAAGGCTCGTGCAAACCTCTCAGGTGCGCAAACGAGATATTGTTGTTAGACAACATTATACCTACGATACACAAGGAAGCGTTGATGGGCCCTGACTCCGGAATTGGCTAAATGCCAATACAACCCGAGTTAGTTTCCATATAAGTGATTCAAGATTAAAACCTTGATACACCTTTCGGAAGACTTAGAGTCTAAAGAATATTTATGGAACTTAAAACTGATACGGATAAAATGTTTTATCCATAAAGCTCGACTTGTTGGAATAACAAGTTCAAGAGTTGACTACGATGAGGTTGTTTTCATCGTAGCGATGCTTAAAGTCGGTTCGGGTTGAACTAGCAATTAATACATATTTCAATCATGAGATATGAAACATGGATGATAAAAGGATTTCCATCTGATGGAAATGAAAGCTAGGACTTGTATATGATACAGTCCAAAGTAATTTGTCGATCCAGAGGATGCTAGTAGGTATGCAAACTTCAGAGTTCCAGCAATGGACAGAAGAGAGCAAAATGGAGTTGGAATCTTCGGGTTTTGATGAAATGGTCAAAGGGGTTTTGACTTCATCAATGGGTAACGAAGATGCTTGTAATTCAAGAAAGTAAGTGGGAGCGTAATAATATTTCTAAAAACCTTATGTGCTTGGCACATTGGTAATTGGAAATAAATTTCTTGACACAAATTAGGACTTCATTTGAAAATAGTTTTTCGATGAAGTGCTTAGGCTAAATAGCCTCAATATTAGGCATGATGATCTATGGAGATAGATTTACCTAATGGGGCTAAGCAATGAATACATATTGACAAGATGCTAAAACCTTTTAGCATTTAAAACGCCAAGGAGTGATTCTTGCCAAAGTCACATGGAAAGAGTTTTTGCAAGACTCGGTGTCCCAAAACACTGATGAGTAAAATACATGATGCAGATTCCACACACTTTTGTGTTTGGATTAATCATGTATTCCATGGTATGTAAAACAACCAGATATGTCCGATACTCCCATGGTGTTGCGAGTATGGATACTAAAGTGATCAAAGTACTGATCGTGGGACAACAGTGAAAGATGTCATTGAGTACTAGAGTAAGTACTGATGATATGTTTTCTTGCAAGCGGAGATCATGAAGAGTTCGTTGTAAAATGTTACATCGATAGTCTTCATCTTTTCACCGTGCGATTTTCGATTTAAGTTAAGGGTTTTGTGTAACACACATTGTGGTGGCACAGTTAGTTGGAATTTGTTCAAACTAGTTACTGTGGCAAATTCTATAACAAGGGCTAAGTATGTTGACGCTTTAGAAGCGACAAAGAAGATGTTGAATCATATAGTTCATTCATGAACTTAGTATAGTTCCAAGATGGCTTTTGACAATGGGACACTACTGCAGGTAGTTGCTCCAAAACTCAGTCTGAGGAATCCAGGTTCGACCTGTGATTCACATACATACAAAGCCAAGTCCACACAAAATATGAATTTTGTGAAAACGTGAAAACGCGAGGACATGCAAAGATACACACGGAACTGAAGTCGTCAGATCCGTTGGACATCAGGCTATACCACAAGCGAAGCATATTTACACCGGTGTGCCACAGGTGTAAAGTGCATTAGCATTAACTAGATTATTGACTCTAGTGCAAGTGGGAGTCTGTAGGAGATATGCCCTAGAGGCAATAATAAATGATATTATTTATCTCCGAGTTCATAATTATGTTTATGTTCCATGCTATAACTGCTATGGTTCTCGAGTCTGCAATAACCACGAGGCTCGGAGGAAGACTCATATGCACGTGTGGAATAATAAACGGTAAAATGTATTCCTAGTCTGGCCTCTAAGACTAGCTCAAGTGTTGCATGATGGTTATGTTTTCCTGATCATGGGCATGTCTATGTCAGCAACCTTGAGGGCACAATGTTAAGAGAACATTTGTGTTGAATCGACCCGGCATGATGTTATGCTATGAGATTCATTCGTCACAAGTTTATTGGTACATAACACAGAGATGGTTAACGTTTGCATGATTCCTTAGACCATGAGAGTATCGAGTTTCTTCATGCTTGCTTCATGAACTTTGGGGTTTGTTAAACGTCATCCGTAAATGGGTGGCTATTACGGCGGCTTACGGGTTCATGGAAAAGTGTGTCAAGTAACTTGATAGCTCAAGATTGGGATTTGCTCCTCCGACGATGGAGAGATATCTCTGGGCCCTCTCGGTGTTACGGTATCCATCATCGTCTGGCCAGACACTTTGTGATTTGATCACGGGGATGCCGGAACACGATAACGAGAAAAGAGAACAATACCGGTAACGAGGTAACTAGCATAGTGGACAAGTTGTTGATCCACGGGAATGCCAACATGTCTCACCTCGGGTATTTGTAACATATCGCGAAGCAACAGGAATAGCACACGGCAACTGGAGGTTCACTCGAATATTTATTCGTGTGGGTATAGGGGTCAATATGGGTGTCCACGGCTCCGATGTTGATCATTGATCGGAAGGGGTTCCGGGTCATGTCTATACTTCACCGAACCTATAGGGTCACACGCTTAAGGGTCATCTATCTGCTGAATACTAGACAGGGAGTCTGAGAGAAAATCACCGAAAAAGTTTCGGACACCGAAAAGTTTCGGACAGCGGAATCGTACCGCAGAGAGAGGTCATCGGATAAGTTTCGATGATACCGAAAAGTTGTTTCGGGATACACCATTAAGTCAAATTGGTTTCGGCACATGCCTGATAATTCTTGGAGGATGCCAGAATCATTCTGGAAGCTTTTTGGAATTTTCTGAGATAAAAACCGGAAATGTTCCGGAGCTGCCGGAGCCACTTCAGATGCGTTTCGCAGATGAAAATCACTAAAACCGGAATTGTTTCGGAACGCGTTGAAAATCATTTTAGTGGGTACTGGAAATGTTCTTAGCCCACATAAATATTTTCAGTTCGATCAGACGCTGAAAAATGTCGTCGTGAATAGTGAAAATCAGCTTTATGGTTACTTTATGGAAAGCCACCTTTTGGGGCTTTGCTCCAAAAGATCTTGGGGATGACATGGATGGATAGGAGCCATTTTTGGGGCCCCTCATGGGGGTGTGGCCGGCCACATGGGGTATCCCCCCTTGGGGACCCTCTAGTTCCTTGGTTTCACTCCTAGGTCCTTGTGGAAGGACTTCATTCATGTGCATTTTGGGTTTTTTGTGAAACTACCCTACCCCCTTGGGATTTCCTATAAATAGAGGTGGAGGGGCAGCCCTCCACACTCATCCCTTGCTCTCATACACATGCCATGCATTATCTGGCTTCTTCTCTCCCTCCCACGAAAAGAGTTTCGTAGAGCCGTAAGGCTGTCTGGGTTCCGGCAGGAACTAGTTCTGGACGGCGAAGCCCTGCCGGATAGATGACACCGTATGTGTGCAACTCTGTAGAGAGATCGTAGTTTCGGTCTTAGTTCGTGAGTGCCTCCCGAAGGGCTGTCCGTGTGACCGTCCGAGTTTCGAAGGTCCTCCCGAAGGGCTGTCCGAGTGACCGTTCGAGTTTCGAAGGTCCTCCCGAAGGGCTGTCCGCGACACCGTCCGGGGGGCTGTTCGACCGCCTCCCGGAGGGCTGTCTGAGGAGCAGATGAGGGTATACATCCTCGCGGTTGGGAGGTTGTAAATCCTAGCTGCGGGGATCTGCACCGCCGATCGTCATCGACTCTACTTCCCGCTGCGCTACGAGTCGGTAACGAAAAAGATCAAACCATGTATGCAGTCTCCATAGTGGTCCTGGGCTGGTGCGTAGGTCGGAAAATTTTTGTTTTCTGCTGCGTTCCCCTACAAATGGTTGTCACTAGGGCCCGAGTGCCATGAGTTCAGATCTGAACCTATTATGTTTTCATGAATATATGTGAGTTCTTGATCCTATCTTGCAAGTCATTAGTCACCTACTATGTGTTATGATCCGGTAACCCCGAAGTGACAATAATCGGGACCACTCCCGGTGATGACCGTAGTTTGAGGAGTTCATGTATTCACTAAGTGTTAATTCTTTGGTCCGGTACTCTATTAAAAGGAGGCCTTAATATCCCTTAGTTTCCAATAGGACCCCGCTGCCACGGGAGGGTAGGACAAAAGATGTCCTGCAAGTTCTTTTCCATAAGCACGTATGACTATATTCGGAATACATGCCTACGTTACATTGATGAACTGGAGCTAGTTCTGTGCCACCCTATGTTATAACTGTTGCATGAAGAATCACATCCGACATAATTATCCATCACTGATCCAATGCCTACGAGCTTTTCACTTATTGATCTTTGCTTATTTACTTTACCGTTGCCACTGTTACAATTACTACAAAACTGCTACTGTTACTTTTGCCACCGTTACCGTTATTTCCATACTACTTTGCTACTAAATACTTTGCTACGGATATTAAGTTATCTAGGTGTGGTTGAATTGACAACTCAGCTGCTAATACTTGAAAATATTCTTTGGCTCCCCTTGTGTCGAATCAATAAATTTGGGTTGAATACTCTACCCTCGAAAACTATTGCGATCCCCTATACTTGTGGGTTATCAAGACTATTTTCTGGCGCCGTTGCCGGGGAGCATAGCTCTATTCTTTGAGTCACTTAGGATTTATATTTGCTGGTCACTATGAGGAACTTGAAAGACGAGAAAACCAAAATTTATCCCTCAACTACGAGGGGAGGTAAGGAACTGCCATCTAGCTCTGCAGTTGATTCGCCTTCTGTTTTGAGTAAACTTGCGACACCTAAACCTGCTTCTGCTATTAATTATGATATGTCGCATGTTATTGATGATGCCACTTCTGCTATGCATGATACTTATGATGAAACTACTTATAGGCTTGATAATACTGTGCCACTAGGTGAATTTCTTGATGAACAACTTGCTAGGGCTAGAGAGAATGAAATTATTGAAACTGATAATATTGATGAAAGTGATGATGAAGATTCTCCCCCTAGATATGAATTTCCTGTCGTGCCTGAGGGTTATGTTATGGATGAAGAAACTGCTAGAGATTTACTTGCTTGCAATGATAGATATGATCTTAAGAAATTATTAGCTAAGATGAAAGAAAAGTCTTTGAATGCTAGAATGAAATATGACCCTGCTTTTGCTACTTCACCTATGTGTATTACTGATAAGGATTATGATTTCTCTGTCGATCCTGAGATAATTACTTTGGTTGAATCCGATCCTTTTCATGGCTATGAATCTGAAGCTGTTGTGGCACATCTTACTAAATTAAATGATATAACCACCCTATTCACTCATGAGGAAAAAATTAGTTACTACTATATCTTGAAGTTATTTCTGTTCTCGTTAAAGGGTGATGCTAAGACATGGTTTAATTCTCTTGATCATGGTTGTGTGCGTAGTCCCCAGGATATGATTTATTACTTCTCTGCTAAATATTTCCCCGCTCATAAGAGACAAGCTGCTTTAAGGGAAATATATAATTTTGTGCAAATTGAAGAAGAGAGTCTCCCACAAGCTTGGGGGAGGCTTTTCTAATTAATTAATGCTTTGCCTGATCACCCTCTAAAGAAAAATGAAATACTTGATATCTTTTATAATGGACTAACCGATGCTTCCAGAGACCACCTGGATAGCTGTGCTGATTGTGTTTTCAGGGAAAGAACTGTTGATCAAGTTGAATTGCTATTGAATAATATGTTGACTAATGAAAATAATTGGACACTTCCTGAACCAATTCCTAAGCCAACTCCGAAGAAAAGGGGTATTCTATTTCTCAGTCCCGAAGATATGCAAGAGGCAAAGAAATCTATGAAAGAAAAGGGTATTAAAGCTGAAGATGTTAAGAATTTACCACCTATTGAAGAAATACATGGTCTTGATAACCCAACACAGGTATTAAAGGTAAATTCTCTCTATAGATTTGATGAAGGTGATATTCCTCGTTATAAGTCTGCTAGCCAATGCTTAGATGAGTTTGATAATTTTATTGTTAAACAAGAAAACTTCAATTCTTATGTTGGTAGACAATTGAAATGTAATGCTTATATGATTGAACACTCACTACATAAAAAGACACATCCGTGACATTTTGGGCCGAACGAAATTTTTTTGTCATACTTATGATACTTCTATGACGATAATTGTGACAAAACCCGGTATCATCATAGATGTGGTGGGCTCCTACTTCTATGACAAAAAATCATGACAGAAAATGGGCTTTTCGTCCTGGGCGGGCCGGAGACGTAGGTGCATGACATTCTTTGGGCCGTCCATGAAGAAAAAAACCGTGGTAGAAGCGAGGGTGAGGAAAATATCGGGGTGTTCCCGGTTACGGTGGGTGGTCGGGGCCGAGCGATGCACGTTTCTCTCGTACACGCACGCGCGTGGGTGCGAGGCGTTGGGCTCTAACCGAACTCGAGTGATTGCACTGCAGGCTACGCGTTACTGAACCCGAGCGATCGATCGATGGCTGTTAACTGAACCCGATCGAGCGATTCCTTCGCTACTGCTGCTAACTGAAGACGATCGATGCTGCCTCTGGATGAACAGTGAGCGTTGCTGGGGGGGGTTTGGATGAACAGCTCCCGGTGGGGGTGGATGAACAGGACCCCGTGGTGTTTCCTCTGGATGAACAGGACCCCGATCGATCGAGCCGGTTGGGGCTGGATGAACAGGACCCCGTGGAGGGCAGGATGAACAGGACCACCCCGTGGAGGGCAGGATGAACAGTAGATGGTGGAGGGCTGGATGAACAGTAGCCCGTGGAGGGGTGGTTGAACAGTAGCCCGTGGAGAGGGCTGGTTGAACAGTAGCCCGTGGAGTAGCGCGCGGTGGAGGCTGGATGTACAGGAGCCCGTGGATGAACAGACGCAGGTGGAGGCTGGAGGAGGTCGACGATGGATGAACAGTAGCCCATGGAGGCTGGAGGGGGTCGACAGTGGAGATGAACAGTACCCCTCCTGATGAACAGGACCCCCGTTTCGACCGTAGCGCTCCAACACAAGTCCATTTCCACCATTTTGCGGTACGCCACACCCCTCCCGATCAACAGGACCCCCGTTTCGACCATAGGAGGTCCGTTTCCTCCGTTTTGCGGTACGCCAGACCCCTCCTGATGAACAGGATCCCGTTTCGACCGTGGCCGGTCGAACACAAGGCCGTATCCTCCGTTCTGCAGTATGCCAGGCCTCGTTTCCATCGGCTATTCCGTCCAAGCCGGTTGGCTCCCACGCGTTCCGTTGCCTCCCGATGAACACGGCGCATTCCGTTGCCTCCCCATGAACACGACGACGACGTAGTTTCTCCATTCCAACCCAGCCATGTACACGAGCCCTGGCCGTACGTATGCGCGAGTAGGCGTTCAAGACCCCGCCCGTATGTACGTACGTGGTCGTATTTTCTTTCTTGCACATTGGCCGTTGTACGTACATGTACATGCTACATGCGCGGCTCAACTACGACACGTGCGCGCTCTACATCGACCAATATGTACGTACACGTTCGCGACCAGAATGACAACGCTACGTACGCTTTGACCAGGTGGGTCCCGACTGTCACGCACTTCCTTGCGTGCGAAAATATAGCTGGTGGGTCCCAGCAGTCAGGGGGGCGAATTATTTTTTTTGCCCGGACGCACTTCCTTGCATGCGAAGATGTAGCTGGTGGCCCCAGCAGTCAGGGGGAAACATTTTTTTCGCGAAATACGGTGGCCCGTCCGGTGGGTCCCCGCTGTCAGGTGTAGGAATAATTATTTTATGCGTAATAAGGAGGCACTTCCTTGCGGCTGCCGTGGACCCAGCTGTCAGCCTCTCCACGTACAGTACTCTTTCGATGGAAGTCGGTCGTTGACCACATTGACCACGCAGCGCCGAGAGCACCAAGGTGAAGGAAATATGCCCTAGAGGCAATAATAAAGTATTATATATTTCCTTATATCATGATAAATGTTTATTATTCATGCTAGAATTGTATTAACCGGAAACATAATACATGTGTGAATACATAGACAAATAGAGTGTCACTAGTATGCCTCTACTTGACTAGCTCGTTAATCAAAGATGGTTATGTTTCCTAGCCATAGACATGAGGTGTCATTTGATTAACGGGATCACCCCATTAGGAGAATGACGTGATTGACTTGACCCATTCCGTTAGCTTAGCACTCGATCGTTTAGTATGTTGCTATTGCTTTCTTCATGACTTATACATGTTCCTATGACTATGAGATTATGCAACTCCCGTTTACCGGAGGAACACTTTGTGTGCTACCAAACGTCACAACGTAAATGGGTGATTATAAAGGTGCTCTACAGGTGTCTCCAAAGGTACTTGTTGGGTTGGCGTATTTCGAGATTAGGATTTGTCACTCCGATTGTCGGAGAGGTATCTCTGGGCCCACTCGGTAATGCACATCACTATAAGCCTTGCAAGCATTGTGACTAATGAGTTAGTTGCGGGATGATGTATTACGGAATGAGTAAAGAGACTTGCCGGTAACGAGATTGAACTAGGTATCGAGATACCGACAATCGAATCTCGGGGAAGTAACATACCGATGACAAAGGGAACAACGTATGTTGTTATGCGGTCTGACCGATAAAGATCTTCGTAGAATATCTTGAAACCAATATGAGCATCCAGGTTCCGCTATTGGTTATTGACCGGAGAGGTGTCTCGGTCATGTCTACATAGTTCTCGAACCCGTAGGGTCCGCACGCTTAACGTTACGATGACAGTTACATTATGAGTTTATATGTTTTGATGTACCGAAGGAGTTCGGAGTCCCGGATGAGATCGGGAACATGACGAGGAGCCTCGAAATGGCCGAGACGTAAAGATCGATATATTGGACGACTATATTCGGACTTCGGAAAGGTTCCGAGTGATTCGGGTATTTTTCGGAGTACCGGAGAGTTACGGGAATTCGTATTGGGCCTTAATGGGCCATACGGGAAAGGAGAGAAAGACCCCAAAGGGTGGCTGTACCCCTCCGCATGGGCTAGTCCGAATTAGACTAGGGAGGGGGGGGGGCGCCCCTTCCTTCTTTCTCCTTCCCCCTTCCCTTCTCCTACTCCCACAAGGAAAGGAGGAGTCCTACTCCCGGTGGGAGTAGGACTCCCCCCCTTGGGCGCGCCACCTCCCCTTGGCCGGCCCTCTCCCCCTTGCTCCTTTATATACGGGGGCAGGGAGGCACCCGATGGACACACAACTTGATATACGATATTTTAGCCGTGTGCGGTGCCCCCCTCCACCATATTACACCTAGATAATACCGTTGCGGAGCTTAGGCGAAGCCCTGCGTCGGTGGAACATCATCATCGTCACCACGCCGTCGTGCTGACGAAACTCTCCCTCAACACTCGGCTGGATCGGAGTTCGAGGGACGTCATCAAGCTGAACGTGTGCTGAACTCGGAGGTACTGTGCGTTCGGTACTTGATCGGTCGGATCGTGAAGACGTAAGACTACATCAACCGCGTTGTGATAACGCTTCCGCTGTCGGTCTACGAGGGTACGTGGACAACACTCTGGCCTCTCGTTGCTATGCATCACCATGATCTTGCATGTGCGTAGGAATTTTTTTGAAATTTCTACGTTCCCCAACACAAGGCGGTGGACGCCTGCGAGGCCTAGGAAGGGGACGACGCGGAGCCAGGGAAGACGCGGCAGTGGATGCCCACGTGTAGATGAGTATGAGGGTTCACTGGTACGCTGCGGTGTGAGGCTGCCGTTGCCGCAGAATAACAGGGGGTGTGGGTGAGTAGAGGGATGGCCTGGCCAGCGGTGGGAGTAGTAGGGGCGGTGAGGCCTCCGTGGCATCACAGCCGGCCACGGGAGGCAGGAGCATGCGGCCCGATCGGCGCTGCTTTGGGCAGCTAGAGCAAGAAGACCAGAGGTTGAAGAAGCATTACGACCGTTGGATAGACATCATACGGTCACTGGAGCTAGAATCGTTCATATTAACTAAGTTGACAAAGCACTCCGTCCTCGTCAACTTAGTAGGCCCACAAGTCAGCCTCCCACCAAGGTGGGTCCCAACTAGCAGGGGAGTATTTATTTTTTTGTGCGTAATAAGGAGGCACTTCCGGTGGGTCCGAGCTGACAGCGGGGGGAACGTTTTTTTCGCGAAATACGGTGGCCCGTCCGGTGGGTCCCAGCAGTCAGGGGGGAAACATTTTTTCGCCAAATACGGTGGCCCGTCCGGTGGGTCCCTGCTGTCAGGTGGAGGAATAATTATTTCCCGCGTAATATGGAGGCACTTCCTTGAGGCTGCCATGGACCCAGCTGTCAGCCTCTCCATGACAGTACTCTTCCGATGGAAGTCATTCCTTGACCATGTTGACCCGCCGCGCCGAGAGCACCAGGGCGGTGGACGATGCGGAGCCGGGGAAGACGCGGCAGTGGATGCCCACGCGGAGAGGAGTACGAGGGTTCACTGGTTCGGCTGCGGTGTGAGGCTGTCGTCGCCGCAGAATAACAGGGGGTGTGGGTGAGTAGAGGGATGCCCTGGCCAGCGGTGGGAGTAGTAGGGGGCGGTGAGGCCTGCACGGGAGGCGAGAGCAGGCGGTCCCGCCGGCGCTGTATTTGGCGGCTGGAGCAAGAAGATCAGAGATTGAAGAAACACGACGGCCGTTGGATTGACATCCAACGGTTACGTCTGCTAGAATCGTTTGTTGACGTATATAATAAATAAATTTTTTTTTGCATACGCGTCAACTTAATAGGCCCGTAAGTCAGACCATTCCCTCTTTTTTTAATAATTTATATATAGCTCATTGCAACTTCTTATGCAATTTATTGCAGTCCGTTTTTTTGGTTGGCCAGGGCCAATTTCGCATATTTCTGTGGGTTCCAAACTATTTTTAATACCGAAATGTCAAGCCAGATTTAAAGTACTTTGAAGATATATTTAAATTAGGTTAATGCCAAGTGAAATAGGAATATGAAAATGTGAAAAAATTCAGAAATTATAAAGTAATTGCCAATTTGTCATCTGTTTTTATATTTACAACCCATTTCATATTACTTTCAAGATTTGCACGCGTCTTGAAAGAGTTGCAGCCCATCAGGGCGTAGAAAAATAAATAGGCCTGGATTGGGTTTTCTTCAGAAAAAATAAACTGGGCTCATTTTCACAAAGAAAAAATAGCTGGGCTGGTCACATGGTGAACATAAAATATAAGCCTGGGCTAGACGGGCCACAACCCAGTTCAAACCCTGCTCCGTCTCAACAATAACAAAACAAAATACTGCTTAAGCAGCTACGTCCCAGGTGTCAGCCTATCTTGTGTTGTTCTCTTGACTATTGACTATATACGCTCACAATGTCGTGGGTCCCAGATGTCAGGAAAACACTAGGAAGAAGCATTTTATTTTTCCATACGCTGACATGGTGGGCCTGTACTGTCATCCTCTCCACGTACTTCTGCCGATTCCTGTTGTTTGTTGACCATGTTGACAACGCGAGAGGGCGGCGCCGCGGCGAGCGCACCAAAGCGCGCGGAGGACGACGGCGAGGCCTCGGACGTCGGCGTTAACGATTTAGGAGACGGTGGGGCAGTGATGCGTGCACTGAGGCGCAGCCAGACGTGGGAGGCGGAAGCAGGCGGCCCGCCGGCGCTGGTTTGGTTTTGGAGGCTGGAGGAAGACAGGACTCAAGAAACATGATAGACTGTAAAAGCAGCAGGAGTACTTAACAACCCTAACTCAAACCAGCAGGGGCACTTAACAACCATAGCTGAAAGCAGTATGAGTACTTATACAGGTTCAACCATACAAAGCACGCCTCGAACAGTGCTACTTTGCCTATAGTTAAGCAAGGGTGAGGCCACCAAGCCCCAGGACAAGGCCCAGGCGCCACCCCGCGCATCCACAACCTTCTGAAAGCGGCTTCATCTCGCAATGTGGTCAATAAATAGGATATTCGCTTTAGAGCCATGGAAAAGAAGGAACATAATCTTCTGTCTTATTCTCCAAGATGGACGGGCCTTCATTATTTGAGACCACCCATGAATAAGTATCTTTTCACCTCCAAGGGGAATGGAGTAGGTCGACATAAACATCATGTTGTGACCAAGCGCAAGTCTGACCCGACCATGGTCAGGCATCTGTATAGGAACAATAGAACTGGGCAGTTTCTGTTTCAAGAAGATCACAGCTGTAAAACTATGTATAAGCAATAGTTTATGAACAACATATATAACAGAAAACAGCTCGTACCATAAGTTTCTCAACACAGTTGGACCTGTTCAACGAGTGTAGCAGTGGCACACATATCCCATGTGGCCTTCCACCATTGAACGCCCCACAAGGACCTCAAGACGACCAATAAAGTGTAGGAACTTGTGGATGTCCCAGTCACCTTCAGTGCCATCAGTAATAGCCGAGTTGTTACAGAATAACAAACGAGCAACCTGCTTAACTCTGAAAAACCTACATGTGCCACCAATTATAAGAAAATAATACAAGAACACAATGTATTCCCTATCCAAATCTAGAAATAACTTCCTCCTTCACGTCAGTGTTGACCATCGTACTGGTAGTACCTTTTATCCAAATATAGCAATCCAAAATTCCAAATTAGTCGACAGCATGTTCAAAAAACCCCACCCTCCCGGATAGAAAGAGGATTCTAGGAACATACTGTGCGCATTTTAAAATCCTGTGTTAGGATGAGAAGGAACAAGTGTGGCGTCTCACCGAGGGCGCAAAAACCTGTAGGTTCCTCGCACTTTGGGCACTGCAAATGAAACACACTAGATTCAGTAGGAAGAAAAATGCATCAACAGCGGCGGCTGCCATCCTAGGATTACCGGCGACCAAAGGACTTGGATTTATCGGGGATGGATGAAGAATTCGTACCTGGTTCTCCATGAGAAAACCCTATGCAACCGCCGAGAGGGGGTTTTCTCTGAACAAGCAGACGAGGGAGAAGGGGATTCAGGCCCAGTGAAATATTGTCGCTTCGTCCGTCCAGCTTACTGCTAAAGCTGGAAAGGGGGGTGGGGGTTTGTGATTTGATGGATCATTGGGCATTACTACGGCGCTACGACCGGGGTGTGTCTACCGTGCAGTTGTGCACTCTAATTTGTGCATATGGCACGTGGACCCCGTTGTCGGATTCCCCACATATCAGTGAAAGGAAGTAGAAAGACAGGAGTAACTAGTTACACAAAAATATATTTTTGACAGAGAAATACTCCCTCTGTAAATAAATATACAAATCTTTTATATCACAACTTTATACATAAGAAAAATCAAGGGGAATATATATAACATATATAATTATAAAAAACAGAGTTGTTTTTAACACAGTATAGACGAGTTGGTGATGATGGTGTGCCTGCCATCCTGCAATATAGGCCGTCCGATTTATATCTGACGGATAGGAAGGAAACTATGACAATTTTGCAAAAAGGTACCGACAGACCTCTCCACATTTGCAAATAAGGCCTTCCCTCGTTCATCCTTTTCTCTCACAAGATAAAATACTCATACAAATGCATCTTGATGTTACGTGCAACACACGGGCATTATGGGGGTTCAGCTGAGAATATAATACTCAGACAGGCTCACGGTTCTGGACTTTGGGCCGCAGGCCCACCCTGCATGTTTGGGGGCCCATGTGTTCTACCTCAGCGCTTTTCATATTGCAAGCGATCGGTACAACGCTGGTTTTAGATGCTGTCGCAAGGCGAATACACAAAATTGAATAAAGCACGGCAGCTGTTGGAATGAAATCGAACGACAGTTCCTAACCAGCAATGAGAGTTGCAATTCTATCAACTATATACCATGTGATAAATAATACTGTCGTATTACTTATATACATAGGACATTTGTTTCACCATGCCAGATTATTACATCAAAATCTCTCGTAGGATAGATCAGTTCGGCAGTTGCGTGCTGCTACTGAAGAATTTCAAAGTTGATTTGGACCAGCTCTCCTTGCCGAGAAAGTTCGATTTTGAGATCATCCCCTACCGCAAGATATGATTTAGATTTGAACCTTGACCATCCTTTAGCATCAATCATCATGCGACCATCCTTTGTACTTACGGTATATTGAGCAGGTTCATTCACACCAAGGCTGCGCATGGTAAGAGAAACTTGGCCGCTGTCGCCCGAATTGTTGAACGACTCCCTCATTGCTCTAGGAATTCTCTATTTGCAAACAAGAAGACATACCCGAACAGTTAGACCAACACAGTGAATCATGCGAAACAACATGGAAAGAAAAAAGAACGAAACACTTGGGCGGCCAATGCTTACCAAGAAGGTGGACATGTCGGTTTTTTTAAGGACTTTGGTATATGAAGTGCGAACTGCAGCCCAGTCTGTTGCCGGTGCAACTGCTCATTCGGTTGCCACTGCACAGGCCAAAGCAGATGCAAGTGCAAGTGTTGGTGCAGGTGCCGAAGCCGCTGCTACTGCCGGAGATGGTGCTCCTTGTAGAGCTGGTGCCGGTGTCAATGCCCGATCCTCTGGTAGATCAGCCTGATCCGCTGACGTGGTCGGTGCCCAATCCTCAGCTGGATCAGACTGAGCTGTTGCCGCTGTCAGTGCTAGAGCAACTGTCGGTGCTCGATCCGTTGCTGAAGGTGGTACCGATGTGCGAGACAGCGGCGATCGTGTCTGGTCTGCTATGATCAGCTTTCTAACTTGACTAGGCTTCGTGACCGTGATCTAGTTTTTTTCTTCATTTCTTTTAAATGCGACAAGGACTAATTGTGGCATTTTTGTTAAACCAAACTGCAGTTCATCATAGGGATTCAGCTTGTACTCAGACAACAGACCGATCCAATTTTTCCAGTAATATAAGTGATGGACAGTGCCTTCGTTACTGACACGACATAAGAAGTGAAACCTGCAAAAATAGCCATCGTAGAGCAAACCAAACGGTTTATTCTGTGATGAATGTCACATGGCAAAACCTGCATCGTAAAATTGCAGGAAAAGAAATAAAACATGACATTAAATCAATAAGATTTAGACAGTAAATCAATAAGATTTACTTGATGTGACATGAGTGAATCCTTACCAGGAAATCGCTATGTTGAAGTACTAAACAGAAGATTGATCGTCCAACTACGGGTGGCATGCAGGGGGCCCGCCTACTCCCACAAGCAGGACAGTCCAGAGGTCGTGACAAATCGTATGGACCGAACATCCATGGGACTGGAAATCTTGGTGGGTGCGATAAACCCTGCAATGCATACAGATATTGGAGTGTAACCATAATTGATAAACCGTCCTCACAAAAAAGATGATCTGGATACTTCAAAATATACAGATTGAATTGAGTGGACAGA
The DNA here is from genome assembly GCF_018294505.1 of Triticum aestivum. Taxonomy (NCBI): domain Eukaryota; kingdom Viridiplantae; phylum Streptophyta; class Magnoliopsida; order Poales; family Poaceae; genus Triticum; species Triticum aestivum. The sequence continues at coordinate 184,569,475 of NC_057814.1, forward strand.
CATTAACATAGACCGTTCTCAGGACTGACCACACAACAAAAGCGGCAGTACTAATAAACAATACAGGGTTCACAAACACAAATCAAGTACTGAACAATAGTACTTACTACAGACAAGCAAAGTTGCACTAATTAAACTCTGCAGACTATTTCTTGCCACCGACCTATGGGATGAACCCTGCATAACTGACAAGGCCATGGACTTCGTGATAGATGTCTACATGCACCATCACCATCTCGTCAACCTTGGAGAACCTAACAGAGTGGTCTTTCCACTCATAAGCATGATCATGAAGATAGCCCGCATCAGATTTGTTGGGAAGCTTTACAAGAACCACACCCTTCGTAATGGAAGGCACAGCCAGGAAATTGTTGTGGTCAAGTACAGCCTCGAGAACACGCCTGACAACAATGCTACAGGAAAACACTAGTTCAGGACACGTGGCGACAAGGACACAACAGCTGGATAGTTTAGCAGTAGAACTCATCCTCAGGTCTTCCAGTTCACATGGCATGACTTTGAGAACTTCATCTCCATCGCAGACCTGGTTCTAATTCAAACATAAACTATATTTTATTACTACCTCCGTTCAAAAATATAAGATGATTTTCGATATTATACTCCATATATGACTACATATACGCACATAAATGAGTGAACAAAGACACTAGAACATGTCTTCAAAGGCATGAGAGCAGAGGGATTACTTGCAATATCCATAACACACTACTGAGGCAAATATACCCTCTTCAAAGGTAGCATTGATGTTCATAAAGTACTCCCTCCGTCCCAAAATTCTTGTCTTAGATTTGTCTAGATACGGATGTATCAAGTCACATTTTAGTATTAGATACATCCTTATCTAGACAAATCTAAGACAAGAAATTTGGGACAGAGGGAGTAGTTGAAAGTAATCTATAAGAAATCAGTGTTAACCTCTCGCATGTTTTGGTCAAAAGAGGAATTTAGAACCGTCATTTGGCACACAAAAATCACATGCAAGATCACCTAGAAAGTTGTACTACTAGTACTAGTACTGTGTGTTAGATGAAAAAACACGATCAAGATCGAGAAAAAGATCGTCAAGAAGAGATATTACTTGGACTTGCTTAATGAGGGATCCTGGAGAGGGGGGCTTGGACAGGGCGATGGCTTTGAGCTTATCTACGGTAGTCTCGGTGGGGTGCTTGCACTTCTTCGTACCATGAGCCTCGACGGTTTTGGCCAGAGCCATAGACATCACTTCGGCCGGTGCTCCAGCGTCCATCAAGAAACTGTCAAATAGAAATAAAATAAAATAAACTATAATAACAAACCCAAAATAAGAAAAGAGAGGGAGTTATAGGATCGGTCTCGGGGTTGCAAGACCGGGCCTTGGCCAGAATCAACACCATTGATGTGCTCACCTTTCCTTCTTTCGGAGAGAAGAACAATGGCAGAAGCAGGTCGGGGTTTTCTTGAAGAAATGAGGAACAAGATGAGGGAGAAGCGAGTTGGGTAGAGAGGAAGCTGAGAGAGAGGAGTGAAATGATGGTTGCTTCGTCCGTCCAACTTACTGCAAGAAAGGAGGGGGTTTTGTGATTTGATGGCTCATTGGGCATTACTGCGGCGCTTTGATCGGGGTAGTCTACCATCACTCTACTTCGGAGTAATTTAGTGCATGGCTGGTGGACCCCGATGCTGGCTGTCCCACACGTCGGCGAAAGTGAGTAATCGCATGGTAGAGCGTGTCCACTGTTTTTCTGAAGAAAAAATGATTACAGCAAGCGTTTCCACTCTTACGACGGAGGAGTGCGAAACAAGGCAGCCACTTGAACATACACAGTGCTCCTACTACTAGGCATGTGCAGTGGTTCATACGTCAGTACTACATAATCTTGTTGCTAGTGTAGTAAGATATGACGACAACAAATGATGTTGTGCGCATGTGAACTATATGAACAGTAATGTAGTAACATTGTACCGCTTTCTCGACTGTCCGGTCAAGAATGAACGGTGAGATCAATGTTAACAGAACTAGGTCTACAGCGCATGGAGAGTACGGTGCTACAGTACTCCACGAAACATGAACCATATGAAGCACAAATAGTGTTAGGCAGGGTGTATGAAGGGTGCACGGGATGGGAGCAAAAGTTCCCTTCTCGACCCACTTTTGGGTGTTTGACAGTGTGCATGAAGGGTGCATGAGTCCACACTAGTAGGTTAACACTAATACACGAAGAGGAAACAACTGTATTGAGATGAGAATGCAACCAAACACACCCACACGCTTTGTGCTACAGTGACTGATCTGCACCGTTTGAGTTTGATCCAACGGTCATGTTGGGCCGAGACATGAACATGCCCATGCAGAGGGCGCCTAAACATCACCGAAGTCCCTCTGCTTCTTGAGGCGCACGATGTTGGTGATGCAGGGGGGCGAATGGGCTGAAAGTCAATGCAATCTACGGGAAGGTAGAGGGAGCCAGCCGAGGAGCGGGGAATCTTTTGGTTTTCACCACGGTAAAACACCAGTCGACGACTTCTCACATCAGGGAGCAGTGGGTTTTACAAGCGGAGTCATCATGACTAATTGCTGCCGCGCCTGCTCCCGTCAATCAAAAAATTAAAAATTCTGCCATGCCTGCTCCTGTCAATCAAAAAATTAAAAATCCTGCCGCACTCAAACACCAGAGCAACGCCGCAGTAGATATTTAAATTTACCTGCCGGCAAGTAGATAAAAAAGGGGTGAAAAACAAATGTGGTGGCGGCCTAGCTAATCGGTCGAACTAGCCCAACTAGCTAGCCACCGTGCTTCACTTATGTACTCGGCGGGAAAAGTGGTCTTTTGTCATTTGACGACTCATTTACTTGCTTCGGCGAAAACGCGCGGTAGGGCGTCCCACGTCAGGAAGAATATATGCGTGCACTGTCGATGTCAAAACCGGCGGATCTCGGGTAGGGGGTCCCGAACTGTGCGTCTAAGGCGGATGGTAATAGGAGGCGGGGGACACGATGTTTACCCAGGTTCGGGCCCTCTCGATGGAGGTAATACCCTACTTCCTGCTTGATTGATCTTGATGATATGAGTATTACAAGAGTTGATCTACCACGAGATCGTAGAGGCTAAACCCTAGAAGCTAGCCTATGGTATCATTGTTGTTGTCCTACGGACTAAACCCTCCGGTTTATATAGACACCGGAGGGGGCTAGGGTTACACAGAGTCGGTTACAAGGGAGGAGATCTACATATCCGTATTGCCAAGCTTGCCTTCCACGCCAAGGAGAGTCCCACCCGGACACGGGACGAAGTCTTCAATCTTGTATCTTCATAGTCCAACAGTCCGGCTGTCCGAGGACCCCCTAATCCAGGACTCTCTCAGTAGCCCCTGAACCAGGCTTCAATGACGACGAGTCCGGCGCGCAGATTGTCTTCGGCATTGCAAGGCGGGTTCCTCCTCCGAATATTCCATAGAAGATTTTGAACACAAGGATAGTGTCCGGCTCTGCAAAACAAATCCCACATACCACCATAGAGAGAATAATATTTCCACAAATCTAATGTGCTGACAGCTTTTCATAACGTGACATTCTGCCGTGGTCTGGTCATGACGAACCGTTTTTCCGAGCCTGCCACTACACGTGTTGCGAGGCGGTTTTATTGGCACGTCCTGTCGAAGTAGAGATCATGTCCCTCTTTTCACGGGATTCTCATCAATACGGGTATGGGTAACCCAATCGTGCCTGCTGGTATGACTCCTCGATTTTAGGCAGGTTCCAAACGGCCACGCGGAGGACGCTTGATATTCACCCTCTTTATAAAGGGGCCAAGGCCTGTCCTTTTCTTCTCGCGCTCGATCCTTCCCTTCCCCTCACCTTGAATACCAACACTCAAGGCTCAGGCTAAGCGCTTCGGACCTTCAATCATGTCCGGATCCAACCTTCAAGGCCGGTGGATGGCCTCCTCTGTCACAGAGGAGGACATCAAGAAGCTAAGAGAAGCCAGGTATCTGACCGCCGAAATCTCGCACAGGCTGCCCGCTCAAGGGCAGGTCATCCCCACTCCCGAACCCAACGAGAGTGTCGTATTTATTTCCCACTTCCTCCGAGGGCTAGGCTTTAGTCTTGATCCCTTTGTTAGAGGGCTTATGTTCTACTACGGGCTCGATTTCCATGACCTGGCTCCAGATTCCATCCTTCACATCTCGTCGTTCATCGTCGTGTGTGAAGCCTTCCTCCGCATCACCCCACACTTCGGCTTATGGCTCAAGACCTTCAATGTAAAGCCGAAGATGATTGAGGGGTGACACGCAGAGTGCGGAGGTGCCATAATAAACAAAGGCGCCGATGCTCCATGGCCAAAGGGTTCCTTCTCGGAGACATCCAAGTTATGGCAGCGGGAGTGGTTTTACATCACCGCTCCCTGAAGCGCTAAGTGGGTAGCTGCCCCCGCCTTCCGTCCGCCCCCCCGCCACAATTGGCGTCAAGGGTCAACAAAGGGCTGGACTGGGGGCCAGCTAATGATGTGCCGACATTGCAGAGCCGCATCCGAGATCTCTTCAAGGGAGATGTCAGCCTTGTCACGGTAATGCAAGTCATGCTAGTTCGTCGGGTCCTGCCATGCCAACGTCGATCTCTCCGTATGTGGGAGTTCAACCCCGAAGGACCGCGAACTATTCAGCAATTCTTCCGCGCGACGCTCGAGGAGATGTATGGACTATTCTTTGGATGACGAATAAAGTGTCCGGACACCACCGAGGATGCGGGCCTGAACTGTAATCGTCCAGACACCCAAGTAAGTAATTCCGCGGCCGAACATGTTGTCTTTTAATTTATCACAACATCATTCTGAAAGGTTGCCTTTTGACCAGGACTGGATAAAAAAGGCGAAGATGATCAGGTGTTCGGCCCCCCTTCCCGAAGGCTCACCGGATCCTGTACTAGCCAGGATGCTTGAGCTTGCGCCTTATCAAGCGCCATCAGGGGAAGATAAAGGGAGGAACAAAGAAGACGAAAGTGAGCCTCACTCATTATTCATCCAAACCGGGGGAATTAGTGCCTCCGCGAAGGAGGATAACCGGGGAGAAGAATCTAAAATTCCCTCTCCCCAAGGAAGGAAGAGGGCCGCCTCTGAAGACTTGGAAACAATGGTTTTCAAACGAGGGAAGAAACCTTTGTCAGGGGGCCCTACCCCGGAGGGCATCCTTACCGCACAGTACCCGCAAGGGGACCAGCCCTCCACCGAACTGTAAGTAAACAAAAGTACTTTATAGTAAATATAGACTGCTTCATTTCTGAGATCAATAACCGAGACGTATGTCTTGTAGTTTGGATCGTAGCCCTTCTCGACAGAGTTCGTCTTCGGGGGATCTTCTTCCGGAGATGATGGAGAGCGAAACGCCTCCCCGTGCCTCCCCGCGTCGTGAAGCGGATGACCCTGAGGTGTCGTCACAGAGGATTTCTCCTGATCCGCCAAGGCCAGAGGGTAACCCTTCGGCCACCCGAAGTCTGGAGTATTCGGCTCCTAAGGAGAGCAACAGAAAGAGTCCGGGACTGTCCGGTGCGCGACCAGACGCACTGATGAATCTTCTGGAGCAAGCGGCTATCTCAGAAGCGCATCGTACGCTAATGGGTATGGTGGTTGAGAGGATTTCATCCGCCGAAAGCGGGTTGCATGAGGCTTTTATGAGCCTGCTGACAGGCTTTGAGGTACGCAAAGTAATATATATATTTTTGACTGTACCGCACACGCTAGGTGTGCCCTATGCAGATAGTAGCCCCTGAGACTCTGGTTGCTGTCGAAAAAGGCGGCAAATAGAGGATCATAGTCCCAGGTAATAACTGTGCTGCTTTCATGTGCAGGCGGCTGAGGGTCCGGTGGCTAGCCGGACTGGTGAGTTTGCCGATTTGAAGCGGCAACTTGATGCGGTAGATGCCGACATCGTGCTTGTAAACAAGCGGCTTGACGAGGCACATGGTATGTATTTCACTGGTGATCAACACATATTAAGAGGAGCATGATGCTAGTATCTGTAATATGCTGTGACTGCAGATGGAGCTGCCGCCGTGGAGACCCTTCGGGCGGAACTTGCCCGAGCCAAGGAACAAGCCAGGAAGAGTGATGCGGCCGCCCTAAAGGCGGTCGAAGAGCTAAGAGCCGAACAGGCTGCGCATTGCCAGAGCAAAGAGAAAATAGCCAAGATGGCTGTTGAGTTGAAAGATGCCGCCGACCGTTCTGAGCTTCTTGAAAAGGAAAGCCAAACAAAGATGGCGGACCTGGAGAAAGCCATGTAGCAGCCAAGGAAGCCCGCTCTAAAATCAGAGCGGCGAAGGAGGAGCTACGTCAAGCCAGAGATATCGCGGCTGGGAAGCCCTTTTTGTTGCGGACGAATTCCAGAGATCCTAAGTATGCCCTTCTTGATCAATTATGGAGTTCTGGAGACGCATACTTGGATTTGGCAGGGAGGGCTGCTGATGCGACCGAGTTTTTCAAAGATCAAAAAGATCACGAAGTGGAAAAGCTGTTCTGGTCGCAGTTCAATGTTCCAGTGCGTCCGCTGCTGTTAAATGAGCAAATGGCCGAGTGGGCCGAGCTCCATAGGTTGTCCGGGCTTGCCATGAGGTATGTTGTGGATCATCTTTGGCCGGAAGGACCAAGGCCGAATAGTTATTTTGGCTTAGTGCAACGATTCCTTGGTGTTGTGCCGCATACCGACGCTATGAAGAGGTTGGCGTGCATAGAGGGTGAGCGGATGGCTCTTGCCCGTGTCAAGACATACTGGGCAGAGATGGAGGCCACCGCTATTACAACCCAGAGTCCGGCCTTTTCACCAGGACTGGATAAAAAAGGCGAAGATGATCAGGTGTTCGGTCCCCCTTCCCGAAGGCTCACCGGATCCTGTAGTAGCCAGGATGCTTGAGCTTGCACCTTATCAAGCGCCATCAGGGGAAGATAAAGGGAGGAACAAAGAATACGAAAGTGAGCGTCGCTCATTATTCATCCAAACCGAGGGAATTAGTGCCTCCGCGAAGGAGGATAACCGGGGAGAAGAATCTGAAATTCCCTGTCCCCAAGGAAGGAAGAGGGCCGCCTCTGAAGACTTGGAAACAATGGTTTTCAAACGAGGGAAGAAACCTTTGTCAGGGGGCCCTACCCGGAGGGCATCCTTACCGCACAGTACCCGCAAGGGGACCAGCCCTCCACCGAACTGTAAGTAAACAAAAGTACTTGATAGTAAATATACACTGCTTCATTTCTGAGATCAATAACCGAGACGTATGTCTTGTAGTTTGGATCGTAGCCCTTCTCGACAGAGTTCGTCTTCGGGGGATCTTCTTCCGGAGATGATGGAGAGCGAAACGCCTCCCCGTGCCTCCCCGCCTCGTGAAGCGGATGACCCTGAGGTGTCGTCACGGAGGATTTCTCCTGATCCGCGAAGGCCAGAGGGTAACCCTTCGGCCACCCGAAGTCCGGAGTATTCGGCTCCTAAGGAGCGCAACAGAAAGAGTCCGGGACTGTCCGGTGCGCGACCAGCCGCACTGATGAATCTTCTGGAGAAAGCGGATATCTCAGAAGTGCATCGTACGCTAATGGGTACGGTGGTTGAGAGGATTTCATCCGCCGAAAGCGGGTTGCATGAAGCTTTTATGAGCCTGCTGAGAGGCTTTGCGGTACGCAAAGTAATATATTTTTTTTGACTATACCGCACACGCTAGGTGTGCCCTATGCAGATAGTAGCCCCTGAGACTCTGGTTGCTGTCGAAAAAGGCGGCAAATAGAGGATCATAGTCCTAGGTAATAACTGTGCTGCTTTCATGTGCAGGCGGCTGAGGGTCCGGTGGCTAGCCGGACTGGTGAGTTTGCCGAACTGAAGCGGCAACTTGATGCGGCAGATGCCGACATCGTGCTTGTAAACAAGCGGCTTGACGAGGCACATGGTTTGTATTTCTCCGGTGATCAACACATATTAAGAGGAGCATGATGCTAGTATCTGTAATATGCTGTGACTGCAGATGGAGCTGCCGCCGTGGAGACCCTTCGGGCGGAACTTGCCCGAGCCAAGGAACAAGCCAGGAAGAGTGATGCGGCCGCCCTAAAGGCGGTCGAAGAGCTAAGAGCCGAACAGGCTGCGCATTGCCAGAGCAAAGAGAAAATAGCCAAGATGGCTATTGAGTTGAAAGATGCCGCCGACCGTTATGAGCTTCTTGAAAAGGAAAGCTAAACAAAGATGGCGGACCTGGAGAAAGCCATGGTAGTAGCCAAGGAAGCCTGCTCTAAAATCAGAGCGGCGAAGGAGGAGCTACGTCAAGCCGGAGATATCGCAGCTGGGAAGCCCTTTTTGTTGCGGACGAAGTTCAGAGATCCTAAGTATGCCCTTCTTGATCAATTATGGAGTTCTGCAGACGCATACTTGGATTTGGTAGGGAGTGCTGCTGATGCGACCGAGTTTTTCAAAGATCAAAAAGATCACGAAGTGGAAAAGCTGTTCTGGTCGCAGTTCAATGTTCCAGTGCGTCCGCTGCTGTTAAATGAGCAAATGGCCGAGTGGGCCGAGCTCCATAGGTTGTCCGGGCTTGCCATGAGGTATGTTGTGGATCATCTTTGGCCGGAAGGATCAAGGCCGAATAGTTATTTTGGCTTAGTGCAACGATTCCTTGGTGCTGTGCCGCATATCGACGCTATGAAGAGGTCGGCGTGCATAGAGGGTGCGCGGATGGCTCTTGCCCGTGTCAAGACATACTGGGCAGAGATGGAGGCCACCGCTATTACAACCCAGAGTCCGGCCTTTTGACCAGGACTGGATAAAAAAGGCGAAGATGATCAGGTGTTCGGTCCCCCTTCCCGAAGGCTCACCGGATCCTGTACTAGCCAGGATGCTTGAGCTTGCACCTTATCTAGCGCCTTCAGGGGAAGATAAAGGGAGGAACAAAGAATACGAAAGTGAGCCTCGCTCATTATTCATCCAAACCGAGGGAATTAGTGCCTCCGCGAAGGAGGATAACCGGGGAGAAGAATCTGAAATTCCCTCTCCCCAAGGAAGGAAGAGAGCCGCCTCTGAAGACTTGGAAACAATGGTTTTCAAACGAGGGAAGAGACCTTTGTCAGGGGGCCCTACCCCGGAGGGCATCCTTACCGCACAGTACCCGCAAGGGGACCAGCCCTCCACCGAACTGTAAGTAAACAAAAGTACTTTATAGTAAATATACACTGCTTCATTTCTAAGATGAATAACCGAGACGTATGTCTTGTAGTTTGAATCGTAGCCCTTCTCGACAGAGTTCGTCTTCGGGGGATCTTCTTCCGGAGATGATGGAGAGCGAAACGCCTCCTCGTGCCTCCCCGCCTCGTGAAGCGGATGACCCTGAGGTGTCGTCACGGAGGATTTCTCCTGATCCGCCAAGGCCAGAGGGTAACCCTTCGGCCTCCCGAAGTCCGGAGTATTCGGCTCCTAAGGAGAGCAACAGAAAGAGTCCGGGACTGTCCGGTCTGCGACCAGACGCACTGATGAATCTTCTAGAGCAAGCGGCTATCTCAGAAGCGCATCGCACGCTAATGGGTACGGTGGTTGAGAGGATTTCATCCGCCGAAAGCGGGTTGCATGAAGCTTTTATGAGCCTGCTGACAGGCTTTGAGGTACGCAATGTAATATTTTTTTTTGACGGTACCGCACACGCTAGGTGTGCCCTATGCAGATAGTAGCCCCTGAGACTCTGGTTGCTGTCAAAAAAGGCGGCAAATAGAGGATCATAGTCCAAGGTAATAACCGTGCTGCTTTCATGTGCAGGCGGCTGAGGGTCCGGTGGCTAGCCGGACTGGTGAGTTTGCCGAACTGAAGCGGCAACTTGATGCGGCAGATGCCGACATCGTGCTTGTAAACAAGCGGCTTGACGAGGCACATGGTATGTATTTCTCCGGTGATCAACACATATTAAGAGGAGCATGATGCTAGTATCTGTAATATGCTGTGACTACAGATGGAGCTGCCGCCGTGGAGACCCTTCGGGCGGAACTTGCCCGAGCCAAGGAACAAGCCAGGAAGAGTGATGCGGCCGCCCTAAAGGCGGTCGAAGAGCTAAGAGCCGAACAGGCTGCGCATTGCCAGAGCAAAGAGAAAATAGCCAAGATGGCTGTTGAGTTGAAAGATGCCGCCGACCGTTATGAGCTTCTTGAAAATGAAAGCCAAACAAAGATGGCGGACCTGGAGAAAGCCATGGTAGCAGCCAAGGAAGCCCGCTCTAAAATCAGAGCGGCGAAGGAGGAGCTACGTCAAGCCGGAGATATCGCGGCTGGGAGCCCTTTTTGTTGCGGACGAAGTTCGGAGATCCTAAGTATGCCCTTCTTGATCAATTATGGAGTTCTGCAGACGCATGCTTGGATTTGGCAGCGAGTGCTGCTGATGCGACCGAGTTTTTCAAAGATCAAAAAGATCACGAAGTGAAAAAGCTGTTCTGGTCGCAGTTCAATGTTCAAGTGCGTCCGCTGCTGTTAAATGAGCAAATGGCCGAGTGGGCCGAGCTCCATAGGTTGTCCGGGCTTGCCATGAGGTCTGTTGTGGATCATCTTTGGCCGGAAGGACCAAGGCCGAATAGTTATTTTGGCTTAGTGCAACGATTCCTTGGTGCTGTGCCGCATATCGACGCTATGAAGAGGTCGGCGTGCATAGAGGGTGTGCGGATGGCTCTTGCCCGTGTCAAGTCATACTGGGCAGAGATGGAGGCCACCGCTATTGCAACCTAGAGTTCGGCCGTAGGCCGGGTGTCGGCCGAGCACTATTTTGAAGAAGTCCTAGAAGGCGCTCGTTTAATAGAGGCTGAGTGCTCGAAGAGTATCATGTTCTAGTGACATGTATCCCAATTGTAAGAATAATGTTATTTGAATTATAAAGGCTTTGTTTATACTTTTGCCTGAGAGTATTATTATGCCTCCTGTGCGGTCGTTTATGTATATATATATAACCTGAAATTTTTCAGTCGTCGGCTTCAGCCCCCATGCATATAATGCAGGGGTGTTCGCAAAAGTGCGTGTTCACACTTGATCCAACGTCTTGGTCCATTAAGGAGGTGGTAGCGCGGCGAACGAGGCAATCGGACTATATTGCTTTAACACTTTGACTTAACCATAGGAGTTTGACAGTGGGGCTACTATATAGCCCCTGGTATTTCTACGTCTATCCAAATACGGTGCGCGTACGTACATGACCGGGAAAACCGGTCCTTCATTAATGCGGAGGAATCCCGAAGATTCTAATGAGTCATCGAGTGGTTGACCAGTTTCGCGCTTTATCATGACGGTCAGTTTTCGGCTTTCTCTACTGAGGTGCTCGTCCGGATGAACCAGGGCACAATCACAGTAGTTCTCCCGGTGCCGCCTTAGCCGATAGAGCGGAACGTAAGGTAGCAAAACGGGAGCCGGGCAAACCCAACATTAGACCAAAGACATGATTCGGAGCTGATGCATATAAGGCCAAACTCGCGACGCCGAACACTCCCAAAGGTATTCGGTCTTTCCAACATATACTGGGCTGAGTAACGCCCTTGAACCCTGAATTTCCAGGTACGTGCATTAGTCTGACATGGCAAAATGCCAATAACGCCAACGTCCCTCTCGGTTGTGTTGAGTATCCGGAGGGTGTGAAGCAACAAGAGACAGTAAGAAAGGTTTGCACAGGGTCTTAATCTAAAAAGAAACCTTTGAGCGGGGCCCTACTGCACGTCTGCGCCTGTGTCTCCGTTGTGCCGTATCCTGGAAGGGTGTAGCACGATTATCATCTGTTAAAAGAGAAGAACTTAGATGAAATTTGTCGTGCGAAAAATTGGTTGTTCTTAATAAACCATTAAAATCTGTAGACTTTGTTTTTTTACATGCGGGAAGCCCCTAGCACCGTCTACGGGGGTATATCCATCAACCCCATCTCAGGTTTATCTAAGCTGTTACAGCTAGTGGTGCGCCGGACTCGTCTAGCCGTGTCCGCGTCTTAACGACCGATCGTTTATGCTAGTTGGAGAGGCCATTTAGTGTTCGGCTACTAAAGCTGCCGCACATTCTTCCGCGCGTAAGGAACGCTCAGTGTTTCCACTAACTATGATGATGCCGCGTGGACCGGGCATCTTGAGCTTGAGATAAGCATAATGTGGTACTGCATTAAAACGAGTGAAGGCCGTTCTTCCGAGTAGTGCTTGATAACCGCTTCGAAATGGAGCAATGTCGAAGGTTAACTTTTCACTTTGGAAGTTGTCGGGGGAACCGAATACAACCTCTAGTATGAGAAAGCCCGTGCAACTGGCCTCTGGGCTTGGTATTACTCCTTTAAAGGTAGTATTGCTTTGGTTAATTCTCGTTGGGTCTACCCCCATTTTGCGGACTGTGTCATGATATATCAGATTAAGACTACTACCGCCGTCCATGAGGACTCGGGTGAGATGGTATCCGTTGATTATTGGGTCGAGCACCAAGGCAGCCGATCCTCCGTGCCGGACATTGGTCGAGCTATCCCTGCGATCAAAAGTGATCGGGCAGGTTGACCAAGGGTTGAACTTGGGGGTGACGGGCTCTACGGTGCATATGTCTCGGAGTGCGTGTTTGCTCCTCCTCTTCGTCACGTGAATCGTGTTCACTATTTTGACCTCTGGTGGGAACTTTTTCTGTCCCCTAGTGTTTTGCTGACGAGGCTCATCCTCATCTTCACTTGGTGTCTCCCTCCCCTTGTGTTCGGCGTTTAGCTTACCGGCATGCTTGAAGACCCAACATTATCTGTGGGTGTGATTTGTAGGTTTATCGGAGGTGCCGTGAATCTGACATAATTTGTATAGAATCATGTTGAGGCTGGACGGTCCATCTCTGTTGCCTTTGAAAGGCTTTTTCCGTTGACCGGGTCGAGAGCCCCTAAATCCGGCGTTTACCGCCGTGTTGTCTGGGCTGTCTTTGTTATTTCGACGCTTGCTTTTACTGCGTCGTGGTTTTCCATTACCATCCCTGACTTCAGATGTGCCTGGGTCGCTGGTGCTACCACGGGTCAGCCACCTATCTTCAGTTTCGAGCACTTTGTTCCATCTACTGTTGAGCGTATTCTGCGCAGCCTTAAGCCTTTGCTTCTGCTTCTTCAGACTCCTCGCAGTGGCAATAAGCCTTCTACGGAGGTTCTCTTGTTCCAAGTGCCTTCCCGGGATGATGTGTGCATCGTCGTCTGGACTGTTTTCCTCTCCGGAGAGAGATTGATGAGCTTTATCCTCGGCGTCGCCATGATCGGAGAAGTGGCTCCGTACTTTGTTCGCCGTCCGCTGGTTCATCCTGCTCTGTCGTTGGGTCAATTTGGTCGCCGTTTCCTCTGGAGTTGACCGGGTGTTATTTTTTCTTGCGCTGTTATCGCTGTTTTTGCCGAGGCGGGATTTGGAGTGGCGCCTACGCCGTCGCTTTGGTTGCTTCTCAAGGGAGCTATCCTTTGCTGCATCCTTCCGTTCCTCGTCATTGCTTTCTTTGGGTGTATCCACCATATATATATCGTGTGATGAAGTGGCTGTCCAGCGCCCTGTGGGCGGTGGTTCCTGTTCCTCTCCTGCATCGTCGTCCATACCGTCGATGTCTTCGGAGTCGAAATCGAGCATGTCGGTTAAATCGTCGACAGTGGCTATTAAGTGGGTGGTGGGTGGGGAACGAATTTCTTAGTCGTCCGCTTCCCGTTCGGGCTGGACATAGTTCGGCCAAGGGCCTCCTGACAAGGAGAGAGACCTTAATGAATTTAGCACATCACCAAAAGGTGAGTGCTGAAAGATATCCGCGGAGGTAAACTCCATGATCGGCGCCCAATCAGATTCGATATGCATGGACGCAGGCGGTTCGGGGCCTGTAGCCGGAATGAATCCGAGGATCCGGCGACACAGGTCTCATATGAGGTGGAGTCAGTATTCGGCTCTATCGCCACTGAGTGTGTGGCCTCCGAGGCGGGGTCCATCCACCCGTCCTCGGACGGCGCAATCGACTCCGGGTCTAGAGCCGGAGTAGGCATAGGTGTGATCTCCCGAACACTGTCCGGCGGCAGAGCTAAGTCGTGCTCGTCGTGACTATGCGGCGCACCTGACATGGGCTCGAATAAGTCAAAGATCAAGTCTCCGTGGATGTCGGCAGTGTAGTTTAAATTTCCAAACCTGACCTAACGGCCAGGGGCGTAGCTCTCGATCTGCTCCAGATGGCCAAGCGAGTTGGCCCACAGTACGAAGCCGCCGAATACGAAGATCTGTCCGGGGAGGAAAACACCCTGGATCGCATCGTTGGCGATGATCGGAGGAGCCATCAAGCCTTTATCGTGACGACACAGTGGAACTCTCAATGGAAGCACCAATGTCGGTGTCAAAACCGGCGGATCTCGGGTAGGGGGTCCCGAACTGTGCGTCTAAGGCGGATGGTAACAGGAGGCGGGGGACACAATGTTTACCCAGGTTCGGGCCCTCTCGATGGAGGTAATACCCTACTTCCTGCTTGATTGATCTTGATGATATGAGTATTACAAGATTTGATCTACCACGAGATCGTAGAGGCTAAACCCTAGAAGCTAGCCTATGGTATCATTGTTGTTGTCCTATGGACTAAACCCTCTGGTTTATATAGACACCGGAGGGGGCTAGGGTTACACAGAGTCGGTTACAAGGGAGGAGATCTACATATCCGTATTGCCAAGCTTGCCTTCCACGCCAAGGAGAGTCCCACCCGGACACGGGACGAAGTCATCAATCTTGTATCTTCATAGTCCAACAGTCCGGCTGCCCGAGGACCCCCCAATCCAGGACTCCCTCATGCACCACCCGGGAGGACCCCAAAACCACGCGGTAGGGTGTGCCATGTTTCGGCACGGAGGAAAAATGTGCGTGTAAAAATTTACTGTATCAGACGTAGTACCTATGGTTCGACCTGGGGACCCAGCCAGTCGGTCGAAAACACCCCACTAGCCACACAGCTTCATCATGCTAACATGGAACGGAGGATAGGTGCGGTTAGCTCCGTCTCGACCAGCCACAACGTCTCTTGTTCTAGGCGATTCTTCTATTTTCCAAGCTTTTTTTTAGTTGTAATAACACCATGGCAAGCTAGCGCCGCTCTTCGTGTGTGCCCGTGCAAAGGTTAGACAATGGAGAGAAGAGAGAGATCGCAGACCTGGGACCCACCAGTAAGTGAGTCAACGGTCATGCACGTGTTGACGAGGCACTCCCTCTACTCTACTCAATGTAATACTATATAAAATCAAGTTATGGGAGAAAGCCCACAACCTTTGTTGTTTCAGGTTATCGACTTACGCTTTGTAGTCTAGGTTGCCAGTTCGAATCTCGTCTTACAGATTTGTTAGTTTTAGGTCCAAATTTGATTAATGACAAGTGGGACCCCCGTGTGTTGTTCCGATATTTCAGTGTAGGATGGTTTTTTGAACAAACACTTTGCGCGGTTAGACAAGTAACGACACAAGTTACACGTATTTTGCAAGTTTACGAACAAAAATGATAGCAGCATAGAATATCACATCCACCCCGCAGCTTAGATGCTATGGTGATACGAGTTTTTACACCTTTGGAAGTGAGATCCAGTGGCTTGGGAGTAGTCTTTGTAATTATGCGCAATTTCCAAACTCTCCAAAGGTTTTTTTACAAATAAAACATTCAGGCCTCGTGTGTGCCGCTGCATCTTGGATCCAACGGCTCCCCATTGCTCATATTAGGTGCTCCCCGTAGCTTAATTACCCGCTACGGTGATATGAGCATCTAGGTCGTATGATCAGTGATCAGATGGCACATGCGTAGTACTTGTACTTTCTGCACAATTCCCAAACTCTCTTAGCCGTATATTGCAAAAACATTCAAACCTCCTACTGTGGGCTGTTAGATCTCCGTGAACTCGTATCACCATAGAATCTATGGTGCGGGAGCACCTCATATTCTCCCGTGCGAGAAAACATAAGGTGCTCTCGCAGCTTGGATGTGATGGTGATACGAGCTTCGAGGTCGTTTGATTTGAGATCCAATGGCATCTGAGCAGTCTTTGTGCTTGTAAGTAGTGGCCAAACTCTTTGGGGGCTTTTCTACAAAAAACCATTCGAACCACCGAGGAGGTGTTGGGTCACGAATCCAACGGCCCCGAAGAGCTTTTATCACCAAAGCATCTAAGGTGTGGTAGCACATGATATTCTTACATACAGGAGAATATGATGTCCTCCTTCATCTTAGATGCTATGGTGATACGAGCTTCGAGGTCGTTGGATATGGGATCTAAGGGCATCTGAGTAGTTTTTGTACAAATTGTGTGCAATTCTCAAACTCATCAAGGTTTCCTGTAAAAATATTAAGACATCATGTGAGCTGCTATATCTCAGATCTACAAGCTCCAAGCAACTCATATCGGCATATAGCATCTAAGGTATGGGGGCACATGATATTCTCCCGGGGAGGAGGGGTGGGGGGTGCACAACCAATCGGTGGTTGGGAGGGTGGGGACAAATATAATGTAAACAACCCTAAACAGAGCTTCACAATTTCATCTAAGGTCGAGGGGGTGACCCCCGACAATCATAGCTCCGCCTAATTAAACACAACATTTGCATGTACTGTAGTACCAGACTTAATATTCATGTTTCAGTTTCATGTTTGTTTTAAATATTGAATTGAGGACCATGCATGTCTTACATTTTACTCCCTTCGTTCCTAAATATTAGTCTTTTAGAGATTTCAAGTGGACTGGCACATACGGATGTATATAGACATATTTTAGAGTGTAGATTCACTCATTTTGCTCCGTGTGTAGTCGCTTCTTGAAATCTCTAAAAGACTAATATTTAGTAACAGAAGGAGTATTTTTGAATTCGTGTCATACATGCATGGTTTGGAAAAATAGATGCACTATACTTATTGGATTGTTGTTGTGTTCGTGTGTGGGTGTCTGTGTGTGTGTGTGTGTGGTCATATGCTTGATACATACAAAGTTTTCTCACCTCCATATTGTTCCTCTTTTAAATTTGAATTTGCATTGAAAAACTTACCAGGGATACCATGAAATGTGAAATCCACGTTGAGATCACTATATCACAAACTCACTCTAATTCAACAACTCGTCATAAATCAATTACCACGTTGAGATTAGTATTTGCAAGGAAAATACGGGCATTGTAATACACATAGATTCGTTCGGCAATTTAAAAGGTTCCTTTCGTATTCTCAAATGGTAGGACCCAACGGCGTACCAGCCAGACCTTGGCTCGTGTTGATCCTAAAAAAATAAAAAAATAAAAAAACCGGGCTCGTGTCCTTCTGGGGGCGTGCGTGGTACGCACATTAGGCAACCCCAACAAGTCAAGCCTCCGCGTTCGAGTCGAAATATCTGGCGGCCAGAATTCCAGCCCTAGGAAATTCCCCTCATGTCCCCGGTCCATAATGACAACCGATGAACAATGGAGGGATGCTTTAGTAACTAGACAACATTACCTACCGTGCCGAGCACGGTTCAATTCCCTCGGTCACCGCTCGCCAAGGTCACCCGTCAACTGCATTGCCTAGTACTACTACTACTACTACACCAGGATGAGCACAGAATTGAGCCCGTTTGTTCGTGCCTAGTAATTGAGTTAATATATTAGGCAATGCACTGGTATGGAGGGATTATCCTTTTGCTCTGCATATATAACTTGTCTGAAGTCTAACTAAGCAAAAGGTTTGACCAAATCCTTTCTTGAGAAATACAACAGGACAGATGTATGGCTTGAAAATTTATTGCATGATGCAGGTTATGATATTTGTCGGGTGGTAGGTGCGACATATGCCAACGGATGGCTTATCATAGTGGGTGCCAGTAAGACGTTGCCGGTGCCTGGAAACGGGATGAGGCGAAGACATGCACGCCGGCGAATCTTACCCAGGTTCGAGGCTCTCCGAGGAGATAACACCCCTAGTCCTGCTCTGCGGGGTCTCCGCATGATCACTAGATCAGAAAGAGTAGCTACAAATGCTCCTAGAGCCGCTCGGTTCAAGGGAGAAGAAGAGCAAGGCTAGCTCTTGCTTCCCTCTCTCTATGGTGTGTGTGTGATGCTAAGAAGCCAACCCTTTGCATGGGTGCCCCGGGGGGTTTATATAGGCCTACCCCCCGGGGGTACAATTGTAATCCGGCTGGGCGCTGGTCCCAGCCGTCAGTGTCTACGCTCGCCGGCTTCTCCACCGGCCGTTGGGGCCCGCCGACTGGTGGGTCCCGCCGGCTGCCGGCCTCTTGGTCGACCGGCCGGCCCCACCGCCTAGGGTCTTGTCGGCGGCTGCTTACTGTAGCCTCGCCCCTGATGACGTGGGCTTCGTTGAGGTAAGCGTGGCTACAGTGTGCCACCTCGAGGGCTCTCACTGTAGCCTTACCTCGTCTTGTCTCCTTAATGTGGCTCATGCTTCGAGGAAGGGGGTAGCCGGCTTCTGGGGGCTGGCTACGCCCTTGGCCGACTGGGGGAGGCCGGGCCGCCTTCGCGCCTCTCTCTGGCTGAAGGGGCCCGCCGCCCGTGGGTCGTACTGGCGTCTGTCGTGGGTGACGTTGAGGCCTGCATGGCTAGAGTGCCGAGCCGGACGGGAGATGGCCATCCCGTACGGCGTCCTGTGGCCACGCTCGCCTCGGGCTTCGGGGGTAGTGGGCCGTACTGTGGCCACACCCCATCTTGTCACTGTTATGTGGGTGCAGTTTTGGTGGTTGCGGTCTTGGCTGGCTTCTTGGAGTCGGCGCTCTTTGTGGCCGGCTCTGGGAAGTCGGCGTTCTTCATGGCCGGCTCTGGGGAGTCGGCATCCCCTATGGCCGGCTCCCTGGAGTCGGCCATCCCGTGGTTATCTTGGAGGGGAGGTTGCTGAGGCTGGGTCGTCTTCTGAGAGTCGGCTTCAAAGGTAGCCGGCCAGGGAAGGCGGCCCAATGCTTGAAATGCTTGAAGGCCCAAAGGCCTGATAATTTTTTTTGGAAGAGCCAGGTGCAGTCGGTTAGGCTACCCGTGGCTATTTACTCCGACAGTAGTCCCCGAAGCTGATTGGGCTTCGAGGTTGGGTAGGAGTCGAGAAGCTCGGTCAGCTTCCTATCTTGACAAGCCGGCAGCTGGGAGCCGGCCTTGGTTAGGCGCGCCGTCTTGGCCACAAATTCTGGAGTTGGAGGGCGGGAGCTCGCTAGCGCGTGCACCGGGCCGCGGGCCGGCCACTTGCCGCCTGCGAACCACGTGGCCTCTCTCGGCCAGAAAGCCTGCCAGCCCACGCGCGCGACGGGACGTCGCCGCAGGGCGGGGGCCCGCCACGTCCATGCCCGGGCCCAGGCGTGGATTCTCTGCAGCCCGAAACCACCCGCACGTCTCCCCGCGGCAGTTTCGGCACGCCTTTAGGGCGTAATAATCGCGAGTTGTGGGTGAGTGGGTGCAGTTAATCCCACGTCTCGCCCCACGTCCGGCCTCCCCGGCTTCACCTTGCGAAGCTATAAGTAGGGGGAGAGGGAGAGCGGCAGGCTCTCGCACGCTCCCCTCCTTCCACCATCTTCTTCCTCCTGCCGTTTCTTACAACAGCGCCTCGCCGCCACGCTCTTCCACCACTCGTTCCTCCGCCGCCGCGCTCGTTTTCGCCATGCCTCCTGCCACGGAGCAGTATGGCGGGGACTGGGACGGCTCCAACGTCCACGAGGACCACGTCGAATTCCTCCGCAAGACGCGGCGGCTGCCCGGCGCGGACAAGGTGGAGGTCCGTCTCGCGCCGGCGAAGGAGAATACGTCGGAGCCGCGGGAGGGCGAGCGGGTGGTCTTCCGCTCGCATTTTTTGCGTGGCATCGGCCTGCCCGTGAGCGCCTTCTTCCGCTCCTGGCTCGAGTTCTACCAGCTCCAGCCGCACCACCTCACCCCGAACGCGGTGGTGCTGCTGTCTGCCTTCGTCACCCTGTGCGAAGGCTACCTCGGCGTCCTCCCTACCCTCGAGCTCTGGGGGGAGTTCTTCCAGTCCAAGCTGGGCACGCGCATGCAGGGCGTGCCGGCTCAGACTGGCGCCTTCATCGTGATGCGGAGGGTGGCTGCCGACAACCCCTTCCCCGTCATCACGCTGATCCAGTCGGTGAAGTTATGGCAAAAGTCGTACTTCTACGTCAGGAACATCGCCCCGCAGGGCGACTACGTCAACCTGCCGGCTTACGTAGCAGGCCCACCGGCGGGCAGGCGGCCCCAGTGGTCCTACCGGGCCGTGACGCTGACGCCGGCTGGATCCGCAGCCGTCGCCCGAGTGCGAGCGATGACCCAGTCGGAGGGCTTGTCAGGGCCTGACCTGCTGGCCGCCTTCGTCATGCGCCGGGTACTCCCGCTCCAGAGCCGCCCTCATCTGATCTATCAGATGAGCGGCCAGCTCGATCCAAGCCGGATGTATACCAAGGACATGCCGCACGAGGAGGTGGCCTATATGGTGAACTACCTCGCGAACTGCAAACTCTCCGAAGAGTGGCAGTTCGGCAAGGAGCCATATAGCCGAGCCAATCCGCCGCCCACGGTATGTTCTCCTTGTCTCTTCTTCTTTCTCTCAGCTTTGTCGCCGAGTTCCTTTGGCCGACTCTGACTAGTCTTCTTGTCTTGGACAGAGCCCCTTCTTCGGCCTGCCGGCGGGTCGGACGCGGAGCGCCGATTCGTCCCCGACCGGACGCAGCACGACCTGGAGGACCCCGACTTGGGGGCGGCCGCTATGGACGACAACACCAAGCCGGGTGGTGGCCAAGCCGGCGGCGAAGCAGGCGGCTCCCGGCATGGAGTCACCTTCGACGACTGGCCGGACGACGACGAGGCCGAAGTCGTCCCGCGCCGTCAGCCGGCATCTGGCCGCGGTGCGGGTTCCTCCGCTGTACCGCCTGCTCGGGGCGGCGGGCAGAAGCGTCGCGCCGCACAGGGTTTGTTCGGCAATCGGACGAAGAAGCCCAGGGGCGGGGCGGCGGCGACCAGGCGGGAGGAGGCGGCCGCGAAGGCGGCTCGCTTCCGCAGGACGGTGAAGCAACCGCATACGGTGTCGGCGTAAGTTCAAACTCCTTCATGTACTCTTTTTTCTTTCTTTTCTCTGGTGGTTCTTGAATCCTTGTCTTTTTCTCCGAACAACCAGAGCTCCACTGTCGCTCGAGCGGGCGGCTGCCGCCTCTGTCGTTGAGTCGCCGAGGGGGTCTGGGAGCACCACTCGTCGCGTGGACCCCCGAGCCGACCTTCAGGCGGCGACGGAACGAAACGCGCGGGAGGCGCGGGAGGCGGAGGCACGGAAGGCGGCCGCCGCCCAGGCGGCGCAAGAGGAGGAGGCGGCGAAGGCGCGCGCCGACGCCGCAGCCAAGGCCCAAGCGGAGGCTGCAGCTGCGGCGACGGCGGAGGGGGCCCTGTTGGTCACCCCACTGCGTGTCGCAGCGCCCGGGGCCCCGGAGCCCCCGCCAGAAGAGGCCGGCGGCGACCAGCCGGGGCTGGAGAGGGATGACGACGTCGTCATCCTGGAGAGGGCGCCGGTGCCGACCCCGCCGACTGGGGCGGATCAAGGCGGCCGGCCTATCTGCCGCCTGCGCAGTCGGTGGGGGGCGAGCCGGCCGCGAGGACTGAGCTGGCGGTCCGGATGCCGCCGAGCCGGCGCGCGGGGAAGGCTGCGTCGGAGCCGTAGCTGGCCGCGGGCTCCAGCTCGTCAGCCCAGGATGCGGAGGCGGCCAGCGCCACCTCGGGGTGGACGCCGGGCGGAGGGTCGGCCGTGATGAACGTGGCCGCGTAGGACGTTCGGACCCGACTCCAGGCCCAGGCTACGGCGCTGAGGCAGTACACCTACGAGTTCCTTGCAACGCGGGCGGCCATCCGGGTTAGGCTTCTTATCTTGCTTCTTCTTGATCTTGGTTTCTTCTTGATCTTGGTTTCTTCCATGGGGGCGCGTCAGCGCACCCACTGGGTGTAGTCCCCGAGTTCCGAGTCGGCTGCTGAGCAGGCGGCTTGGAACTTCTTAGTGGATTTGGCTTTGCTATTCTTGTTCTTACTTCGATCTTCTGCCTATCTTGTAGGACTACCACAATATTCGTGCGGCCGCCTTCAACTCCCAGGCTCAGGAGCTGACCCAGAAGACCGCTGACCTTACTGAGAGCCGGGGTAAGTGCTTTGTTCTTTATCTCACGTGGGGGCGCGTCAGCGCACCCACTGGGTGTAGTCCCCGAGATTCGGGCCGACTGCTGAGGAGTCGGGTCGGATCTTCCTTGACGACTTCCTCTAATTGTTTCTTCTTTTTCTGCCGTCTCTGCAGTGGCCAACGCCGGTCTGAGGGCACAGGTGGGAGAGTCTCAGACTACCCTTCGTGTCAAAGAGGCCGAGCTTGCCGCCTTGGTGCAGGAGCGCGACCGCCTGGCCAAGAAGTTGGCCGACCAGGAGGAGGGCCACAAGGCGGCTCTGAAGGCGGTGCAGGACCGCGAAGCCACCCTCCAGGCCGAGTACGAGACGGAAGCAGCTGGCTGGGCTGAAGCGAGGCAGACTCTGATCTCTGGCTATGGTCAGATCGAAGATCTGGTGGATGGTAAGCCGCCTGCTTCTTCGTCCTTTCTTGCCGACTGCCGCTTTTGGGTCATTTTCTGACTTGGTGTTTTCTCTTCTCTCTCTTTCTTTCTTGCGCAGAGTACTTCCCTGGCTACTCTACCGCCGCCAACCAGATCATCAAGGCCCGCCGCCAAGCGCGAAGGCAGGCTGGCTTCGAGATTTCGCCAAGCGCTGGCCGTTCGCTGGAGGAGCAGCTCTTGGCGATCCAGGCCCGTATCCAGCCGGCTCACCGACTGCTCCGCCGGCTTCAGCATGCCGGGGCGCAAGCATTGGCCGCCCTCTGGCCCGGCGCGGTGGTTCCCCGCACCCCCAGTCGGACTGCCGACTGGCTGGAGGTGGCGGTTGGTCACTTCGAAGCCTGGAAGGCCTCGGCAGCTCGGTCCGGCGCTAGGCGGGCGCTGGAGTTCATCAAGGCCTGGTACCCGGGCCTGAGCCTGGACCAGCTGGCTACCTGGCGGCAGCAAGCCGACATGGAGCTGGAGCCGGCGCGGCCGGCTATCATCCGGCGGGCTTCGGCGATCACCGACCACACCGACACCAGTGTCTTCGCCCCTGAGGTGGATGACAACGGCGTCGCCCAGCCGGAGGAGTGGTTCGGGCTGAACCCGGCAGACGGTGAAGACTCGGCGGAGGAGATCGACTCCAGCGACGAGGGCGAGGAGGAGGAAGGTGAAGACGCCGAGCCGGATGGTGGAGCGGCCGACCAGCCTCAGCCTGACCGCGCCTCCAGCACCACGTCAAGCGCGGGTGCGTCGCCCGCCACTGGTGGTGACCAAGCCGAGACCCGCTAGCCGGCCACTCCTTCAGCCGGCGACGCCATCTCCACCGATCAGCCTGGCTCCCGCACCGCGCCTTAGTCTAGCCTGCTTATCTTTTGTTTTCCTGTCTTGTCACTTTTGGAACAATATTCTGTTAAGTCTGCACAATTCCACCCACTGGGGGTGTATTCGAACTATGTCGATTGCCAGCCTGTTGGGGGCTTTATATGTATATATAACTTATGCATGCATTTGGCTTTTCCTTGTTCTTTGCTTTTCATCCTTCTGCTGTTTCCTTTGCCGCCCTCCCTTGGTTGCCGCCTCCCCAAACAGACAGTTGCTCTGCAATCTGTTGCTGGAGAAGTGCTTGGCCAATTGGGAGGGCAAGTACTCTAGCTTTGTTGGATTAGAGCTAAGTGTTTAGGAAGCCGGCCAGCCGGCTGTTCTGACAGCCGGCAAGCGTGGTTGGAGGCCGTCTTTTTGCTATATAAGTTCGTTAGTCCTTAGCCGTTTTTCATGTGGGCATCCTTTCTGCCTTGGCTCTTGCTAGTCTAGCAGTCGGTTCTTCGAGCTGCGACTTTCAACAAGAGAGGATTCGGGAGCCGGCACACTACTTGTCTGACTTCAGGTAGAACTTTTAATATAGCTTAAGGCGGCCAGTCCCGGGGCCGACTAATCGAACCCGGTGCCAGACCAGAAATCAAATGTAATAATACATATGACACTCGTCATTCATAGATAAATAAAGGCAGTCCCCGAGTACTGTTCGGGGAGCCTGTTGGTTCGTACTTAATACAAAAAGGGTAGCATGATACATACTGCTTTCAACTGTAAAATCTTCTCAGGAGGTTCGCGTTCCATGGTCGCTCCGACTCCTTGCCGGAGTCATCTCTCTTGCATGCTCTTGGTTTTTGCGTGTCGATCAAGTAGTAGGAGTCGTTGCCGAGTGCCTTGCTGACAACGAAGGGGCCTTCCCAAGGGGCCGAGAGCTTGTGCTGGCCGGCTGTTCGCTGGATCAGCCGAAGCACAAGGTCGCCCTCTTGGAAGGATCTTGGCTTGACCTTGCGGTTGTGGTAGCGGCGCAGCCCTTGCTAGTAAATGGCAGACCGGCTGAGTGCTAACAGCCGGCCTTCTTCTAGTAGGTCGACGCCGTCTTCTCTTGCTTCCTTGGCCTCCGCCTCCGTGTACATGGTGATCCGAGGCGAGCCGAACTCGATGTCTGTTGGGATGACAGCCTCGGCACCATATACAAGGAAGAATGGAGTGAAGCCAGTTGACTTGTTGGGTGTAGTGCACAGACTCCAGAGGACAGCCGGCAGCTCATCGAGCCAGCAGCCGGCCGATCGCTCCAGTGGTACAACCAATCGAGGCTTGATGCCGGAGAGGATGAGTCCATTTGCTCGCTCGACCTGGCCGTTTGACTGCGGGTGGGCAACGGACGCTAAGTCCAGTCGGATGCCCTGCGTCGCGCAGAAACGTGCCAGTGCTCCTTTGGCAAAGTTCGTGCCGTTGTCGGTGATGATGCTGTGCGGCACGCTGTACCGAGTAGTGATGTCAGTGATGAATGTCACGGCAGTCGGCCCGTTCAGCTTCTTGATCGGCTTCGCTTCGATCCACTTGGTGAACTTGTCCACGGCGACAAGCAGGTGTGTCAGGCCACCGCGGGCTGTCTTGAAAGGGCCCACCATGTCCAGTCCCTAGACGGAAAAAGGCCAGGTGAGGGGAATGGTCTTGAGTGCAGAAGCCGGCAGGTGTTGCTTGGAACTGAAAACTTGGCATCCTCTGCAGCTCTTGACTATTTCTTTGGCATCTTCCAAGGCAGTCGGCCAAAAGAAACCATGGCGGAAAGCCTTGGCCACAAGTGATCTTGAGGCTGCGTGGTGGCCGCATTCGCCTTGGTGGATATCCTTGAGGATTGCCACTCCTTTTTCTGGCTCGACACAACGTTGGAAGACTCCAGTGACGCTGCGCTTCACAAGCTCTCTGTTGATTATTGCATATGCTCCGGCTCGTCGTTGCACTAGTCTTGCTGAGATCTCATCAGCCGGCAGCTCTCTGCTGACTAGGAATCTGAGGATGGGCTGGGCCCAAGATGGAGCTGTGACTTCTTCTTCTGTTAGTGTACCCACCATGACTCGGGTGGGTGGGTTGGGTGGCGTGGAGTTGGAGTCGGCCACCGCTTCTTGCGTTGCTGCAGTCCCCGGGCCGACTGCTGCAGTCCCCGGGCCGGATGCGACTACGGCAGTCCCCGGGCCAGTTGTCGAAGTCCCCGTGCCGCCTGCGGGGTTCCTCCAGTCGGATCCGGCTGCATCTGGCAGAGGCGGTACAAAGATTGAGTCCGACTCTGGAGACGGCTTGATGGACGGCTTGAGGAGGCGCTGGAGGGAGACGCCAGTTGGTATGGCTTGTCGGGTGGAGCCGATCCGTGCTAGGGCATCTGCTTGGTCGTTGTCGGCCCTTGGCACGTGAAGGAACTCGCACCCTTCAAAGTACCTGCTGATCTGCTGGACGAGGAATCGATAGCTCGCCATGTTCGCGTCCTTGGCGTCCCAGTCGCCAGACGACTGCTGGACCACCAAGTCTGAGTCGCCGTAACATAGGATCCAGCGTATGCCGAGTTCTTTGGCCAGCCGGAGCCCATGTACGAGCGCCTCGTACTCGGCCACGTTGTTGGAGGCGGTGAAGTGGATCTGCAGCGTGTACTTGAGCTTGTCGCCTTTGGGAGAGGTGAGGACGATGCCGGCTCCCAAGCCGGTGCGCATCTTGGACCCGTCAAAGTGCATCCGCCAATGGGTATAGTCGGGAGCCGGCGGTAGGTACTGCGTCTCGGCCCAGTCGACGAGGAAGTCGGCCAATGATTGGGACTTGATGGCGGTGCGGGGTTGGTAGAAGATCGTGTAGGGCGCCAGTGCAATGGCCCATTTAGCCACCCGGCTGGATGCATCCCGGCTGCCTATGATCTCGGCGAGCGGGGCGGTGCACACGACCGTGATGGGATGCTCTTGGAAGTAGGGCTTCAGTTTCTTGGCAGCGAAGTACACCCCATAGCACATCTTCTGGTAGTGCGGGTAGTTTTGCTTTGAGCTGGATAGCACTTCGCTGAGATAGTACACCGACCTCTGGACTAGCTGGGCTCGGCCTTCTTTCGGGCGCTAGACCACAACAACAGTACTGACCACTCGGCTAGTCGCGGCGATGTAGAGGAGCATGGGCTCCTTTTCAGTCGGCGCTGCCAGGACAGGCGGAGTGGTCAGCATTTTCTTCAACTCATGGAAGGCTTGGTCGGCTTGATCATTCCACTCGAAGTGAGTGGACTTCTTCATGAGTCGGTACAGGGGGAGAGCCTTCTCTCCTAGTTGGCTGATAAAGCGATTCAGGGAGGCTAAGCACCTGGTGAACTTCTGCACATCTCGCAGTTTGGTGGGAATCTCCATCCTCTCGATGGCCTTGATCTTCACAGGGTTGCACTCGATGCCACGTTCGGAGACCAGGAAGCCTAGCAGCTGGCCGGCTGGTACTCCGAACACGCACTTCTCAGGGTTGAGCTTGATTTGGAATCGGCGCAAGTTGGCAAATGTTTCTTTCAGGTCTTCCAGCAGGGTGCCGCGCTTCTCTGTCTTCACCACAATGTCGTCTACATAGACGTGGGCATTTCTGCCGAGTTGTTTCAAGAGGCATTTTTGCATGCAACGCTGAAAAGTGGCACCGA
Source organism: Triticum aestivum (assembly GCF_018294505.1). Classification (NCBI taxonomy): domain Eukaryota; kingdom Viridiplantae; phylum Streptophyta; class Magnoliopsida; order Poales; family Poaceae; genus Triticum; species Triticum aestivum. The sequence goes on from NC_057814.1 coordinate 184,596,457, forward strand.
CATTCCTCAAGCCGAATGTCATAGTCAGGTAACAGAAAGCTCCAAATGGTGTGATGAAGGCAGTCTTCAGGCGGTCTGCTGGGTCCAACTTGATCTGATGGTACCCTGAGTAGGCATCCAAAAAGCTCAACAGCTCGCATCCGGCTGTGGAGTCTATCACTTGGTCAATCCGTGGCAAAGCAAACGGATCCTTTGGGCAGGCCTTGTTGAGGCTAGTGTAGTCTATGCACATGCGCCACTTGTTAGTCTTCTTCAGAACCAGAACTGGGTTGGCAAGCCATTCTGGAAAAAACACTTCCATGATAAAGCCAACGGCAAGGAGCCGGGCTATTTCTTCTCCCATGATTCTTCTCTTCTCTTCTGACAGTCGGCGGAGGGGTTGCTTGTCCGGCTTCGCGTCGGCTCGGACATGTAATTTGTGCTCGGCGAAATCCTTCGGGACACCCGGCATGTCCTTTGGGGACCATGCAAAAATGTCTCAATTCTCACGGAGGAAGTCGACGAGCTCGCCTTCCTTTTTACTGTCCAAGTTCGCCCCAATGACAGCGAACCTCTCCGGATTCTCCGGGTCCAGAGGTATCTTCTTCGTCTCTTTGGCAGGCTGGAAGGAGCCCTGCGCATCACTATCTTTGGGGTTGGGGGCAGGGCCGGCTGCTTGCCGGCCATGGCCACAACCCGCTGCAGCATCTTCTTCTCTTCTGCCACCACGAGGGACTCGGCCAGCCGGCTACTGGCCATGGCACACTCGATGGACTTCTTGTAATCGCCAGCTACTGTGATGATCCCCTTCGAGCTCGGCATCTTCATCTTCAGGTAGGTGTAGTGGGGCACAGCCATGAACTTGGCCAGAGCAGGTCGACCAAGCAAAGCATGGTAGGGGTTCTCCAGATCCACTACTTCGAACCAGATCGCTTCTCGGCGAAAATGATCTTTGTCTCCGAAGAGAACGTCCATTTTAATCTTGCCGATTGGGGAGCAAGACAAGCCGGGGACGATACCATGGAACACGGTTCGGCTCGGCATGAGCTGCTTCGCCTTGATGTTCAGTTTCTCCATGGTATCGCGGTACAGTATATTGATGCTGCTTCCGCCATCTATCAGGACGCGGGAGAATCGGGCAGCTCGCCTCTCCGTCGCGAGGGTAACATCCAAGACCAGTGCATAGGAGCCAGGGGATGGCATCACCTCTGGGTGGTCGGCTTGGCTCCAGCTGATTGGCTTCTCTGACCAGTGCATGAACTCAGGAGCGCTAGAGGCGACTGCATTGACCTCTTGATGCTGTCGGCGCCGACTACGCTTGTCATCGGCTTGGCTGGTGAAGACGACGTAGGCGGCGTGCTCTTCAGGGAACTCGTCTTGGATGGCTCCGACTGCCGGCCGAGCCGCCGGTGGCTGGGGGGCTGGAGGCGGCGGGCCGGGAGGCGAAGGCGGCAACAACCCTTCGCCCTTGGAGATTCGCGTTAGCCAGTGGCATTTTCGGGTCGTGTGGTTGGACGGCTTCGCGCCGCTGTGGAACTTGCAGGGGGCGTCGAGAGTCTGCTCGTAAGAGAAAGCCGGCTGCCAAGCCGGCCTGCCACCCTTCTTCTTGGGAGCGGGCCGCTCTTCGGGCTGCTCATCTTCAACTGTGGCCACCTGCCGACTGGTGGAAGTCGGCATGGGGGCCTTGCGCTTGTGGTCGTTCTGGTAGGGGCGCCGATTGGAGTCGCCAGCCGGCGTCTTGGGAACCGGAGCGAGCACCTTCCCAGAAGCGTCCACTCGAAGCTCGGTCTTCATCGAGGAGTCGGCCGTGGCGTACTTGTCCGCGATGACCAGCAGTTCGTCGAGGGTAGCCGGCTCGTCGTAGAGGAGTCAGTGCTTGAGGAGGGTGCCCTCTCGGCACCCGGCTGTGAAGTACTCGATGGCCTGAACCTCGTGCACTCCTTCGCAGGAGTTACGGAGCTCGGCCCACCGCGTGAGGTAGTCGCGGGTCGACTCATTGGGTCCTTGGACGCACAGGGAGAGCTGGCGAGGCTTGGGAGGCCGCTTGTACGTGCTGGTGAAGTTGCGGACGAAGACTTCCGTGAAGTCCAGCCAGCTGTTGATGCTGTAGGGCTTGAGGCTGTTGAGCCATGTGCGCGCCGTGCCTTGCAGCATGAGGGGGACGTACTTCACGGTGACGCGCCGATTGCCATTGGCTATGCTGACAGCAGTGGATTAGTCGATGAGCCAATCTTCCGGCTTCACGGAGCCGTTGTACTTGGGCGTGTCTCTGGGGAGCGAGAACCCTTTGGGGAAGGGCTCGTCGCGGATGCGGGGGCCAAAGCATGGCGGGCCGACATCGTCTTCTCCTTCTAACGCCAAGGATCGAGCAAGGCGGTCGATCCGATGGCGGGCGTCGTTCTCGCCGACTCCTTCTCGGTGGCCGAGTCGGTCGCCAACAGTCGGGTGCGTGACGGGCGGCGGGGTGAGGCGTCTCTCTCTTCGAGGCGGGGGAGGAGGCAGGTTTCCTTGGCGCTCCACCGCTCGAGGACGGCCTTCCGCATCGCGCTCTATGGTGATACGAGTCCGGCTACGGCTAGCAGCCGGCTCCTTGTCTTTCTTCTGGCGGGCGCCACTCGCAGTCGGCGAGCGGGACGTCGCGGCGTGCTCTCGGCGCGGGGGGTGACTATCGGCGCGGGCGCCGGCTTCGTGCCGTTCTGCAGCCGCGTCGATCAGCTGCTGGATCCGTCTTGTCATGTAGGGGAGCTCGTCGGCTCCCAGCCCATTTAGCTCTTCGGCGGCCGCCTGAGCGGCTCGCAGATTCTCGAGCGGGGTGGCGTAGACGGGGCGATCTTCCGCCAGCATGCTGGCAATAGCCGCGCCGCGCTTCTGGAGGAAGCCGGCTCGGCTCGGCCCGCTAGGCGGCGGCGTACCGAAGGCAGCGCGGTCGACTTCGCACTGGTGGGCCTCGGTGATGAGGGCGAGGCGGCGTGCCTCCAGGGTCTCGGCGTCGGCGTCGGCCGGGATGGGGACGGAGAGGTCGCGCATCGCCGCTTGCAGGGCGTCGTGGGCGCTCTCGCCCGAGTTGGCGACGTGGCTGATGACCAACACTTTGGTGACAGCGCTCCTGCCACTGTCAGCTCGAGGGAGAGGGTCGTCGAAGACCACCATGTCGGAGGGGTAGGCGTCGAGCGATGCTGTGTCGGAGTCGACGAGCATCGGGTCGGTGGAGCCGACCGACTCCACATCTGCAGCAGGCTCGCTAGAGACGTGAAGCTGGTCGAGGAGGCTGACGAGGCGGCTCTCGGGGTGGTCCGTGCCCACGTCGGACGCGGGCTCGTCGGAGATGCGAGTCTCGCCGAGAAGATCGGCGAGGCAGCTCGCCGCGCAGGCGTCGTTGACGCCTTGCAGCGTGTCGAGGCAAACGCCATCGGGCGCAGCAGGCTGGCTACGCTCGCGGGGGAGGAAGAGGGTTCCCGTCCAGAACAGGTCTCCGGACGACGGTGCACTTGGCCCCATGGTGGGCGCCAAATGTCGGGTGGTAGGTGCGACATATGCCAACGGATGGCTTATCATAGTGGGTGCCAGTAAGACGTCGCCGGTGCCTGGAAACGGGATGAGGCGAAGACATGCACGCCGGCGAATCTTACCCAGGTTCGGGGCTCTCTGAGGAGATAACACCCCTAGTCCTGCTCTGCGGGGTCTCCGCATGATCACTAGATCAGAAAGAGTAGCTACAAATGCTCCTAGAGCCGCTCGGTTCAAGGGAGAAGAAGAGCAAGGCTAGCTCTTGCTTCCCTCTCTCTATGGTGTGTGTGTGATGCTAAGAAGCCAACCCTTTGCATGGTGCCCCGGGGGGTTTATATAGGCCTATCCCCGGGGGTACAATTGTAATCCGGCTGGGCGCTGGTCCCAGCCGTCAGTGTCTACGCTCGCCAGCTTCTCCGCCGGCCGTTGGGGCCCGCCGACTGGTGGGTCCCGCCGGCTGCCGGCCTCTTGGTCGACCGACCGGCCCCACCGCCTAGGGTCTTGTCGGCGACTGCTTACTGTAGCCTCGCCCCTGATGACGAGGGCTTCATTGAGGTAAGCGTGGCTACAGTGTGCCGCCTCGAGGGCTCTCACTGTAGCATTACCTCGTCTTGTCTCCTTAATGTGGCTCATGCTTCGAGGAAGGGGGTAGCCGGCTTCTGGGGGCTGGCTACGCCCTTGGCCGACTGGGGGAGGTCGGGCCGCCTTCGCGCCTCTCTCTGGCTGAAGGAGCCCGCCGCCCGTGGGTCGTACTGGCGTCTGTCGTGGGTGACGTTGAGGCCTGCATGGCTAGAGTGCCGAGCCGGACGGGAGATGGCCATCCCATACGGCGTCCTGTGGCCACGCTCGCCTCGGGCTTCGGGGGCAGTGGGTCGTACTGTGGCCACACCCCATCTTGTCACCGTTATGTGGGTGAAGTTTTGGTGGTTGCGGTCTTGGCCGGCTTCTTGGAGTCGGCGCTCTTCGTGGCCGGCTCTGGGAAGTCGGCGTTCTTCATGGCCGGCTCTGGGGAGTCGGCATCCTCTATGGCCGGCTCCCTGGAGTCGGCCATCCCGTGGTTATCTTGGAGGGGAGGTTGCTGAGGCTGGGTCGTCTTCTGAGAGTTGGCTTCAAAGGTAGCCGGCCAGGGAAGGCGGCCCAATGCTTGAAATGCTTGAAGGCCCAAAGGCCTGATAATTTTTTTGGAAGAGCCAGGGGTAGTCGGTTAGGCTACCCGTGGCTATTTACTCCGACAATATTGTTTTGAATCTTGGATCTTAAATTTCAGAAAATCCAAAAGTGACCATAAATTCTTGAAACTGAGCATGGTCACGTGATATGGCACAAATATTACTTAGTAATTTTTTTCTTCAATTTGAGACAAGTTGCTTATGACAAGTTGCACAAATGAAGAGCCAAGGTATTTTGGAACAAAGACCTGTCACGTTAAAGCGAACGCTTTCACTATTGAAACCATGGGCGTTTACGTGCTGCCACGAGTCCCGCTTCTCATCGGCAGGTGCCGTCCGAGCAAGCGTGTGAGTCGACGGGAGGCGTGCGAGCAGATCGCTGCGCCGGCTGACAGGGAGGCGTGCGAGCAGACCGCTGTGCAGGCTCACCGGGAGGCGAGCCCTTTGACCAGGCTCCACCGCCCACCTTCATCCCAACTGCTCCCAGTTTTAATGTCGTCGGCGCCGCAGTTTAAAATCAACCCTGCACTACCCGGTATCGCTACAATCTTCTCTCTTCCTCTCCGATTCTCCTGTCGTCTACCTCCAACCAGCCTGACCTAAACGTACGCCATGCTGCATCATGATGGTCTACCCTTAGTCTTCCATTTTCCTGAGGAAGACACCCAGCCGGAGTCTCAAGAACATAAGGCGCTTTGGGACGAGCTTGAACTGGCCTTGCGGGAAGACGCCACGCCTGTCCCCGCTCCCGTCGCCCCGACTGCGCCAGCGCCCATCCCCATGGCATTGTTGGGCTGGGAGCCGCACATTGTCGCCGAGCTTGATGCCACGGGGTTCCACGAGGTCCCCGCCGACTTTCACGCGCTCGTGCACCTGCCAGCGCATGCGCCTGCGTGTGCACTGACGCACACGCCCGTGCCGGTGCCCGTGCACCTGCCAGCGCATGCGCCTGTGTGTGCACTGACGCACACGCCCGTGCCGGTGCCCGTGCACCTGCCAGTGCATGCGCCTGCACGTGCACTGACGTGCGCGCCCGTGCCGGTGCCCGTGCACACGAATGTCTCCGCCGCGCCGTTGACAGCGCCTGTCCCCGCGCAGGTGCCAGCGCCCTCCTCAGCGGCATGGATGGCCGCTGTCGACCGCTTCCTTGCACCAACGCCAGTCGCCTCCTCCCACCAGTTGACTCGCTCCGAAGTCCAGAACATTTTGGCCTTCCTTGAAGCTAGGCCAACGTCCAGGAGTACGCCAACAATGGCGCAAGGCGCCGCTGTCACCGTCGGTCAGTGGCCCGACGACACACAAAGCACGGCAGAGGAGCCGCTTCCCACTGCAAGACGCCCCCACCGCCGCCGCGTAATCTAAATTTGCCATGAAAAACGTTCGGATTGCCATGCTTAAAATCCGAACGTTTATCATTTCTGTTTATTTTAGATCGATCGTCATATAATTTAAAGTCGGAGTCAGACTGAACGAAATCTATGGCTTGATCGATTGAATGTTCTGCTAGAGCCGTATCAAATTAAATATAAAATGTCATCAAGCCACATGTATTCCTTGTCATCCAACGACCTAGACTGCTTCAATGTCGAGCGCTCAACGCGTTTAGCATGCAGTTAATTTCATGCCAAAAATAGTGCTAATCACATAATAACACACAAATAATATCCTACTTAATATCCGCATGCACTTAATATACTTCCAAATTAACGTGCATTGCACGTACACACTGACTAGTGCTGCTAGCACGTGAAACTGGTGTCGTAACTTGTGAACGCGTCCAGATATGGTCAACGGCAACATCGCCCGCGAGTTCTTCGTGTTTGCCCGTGCGTCTAAACGCAGAAGGGGAGGAGAGAGAGAGCACACATGGAACCCACCAGTAAGTGAAGACGAATAGTACTAAAAATAATATTACATTTTATCAATTAAATAGGTTGTGGTAATATAAAAACATTATGTGAACAAAGGGAGGTACAACAAACATTGCTGTTCTACGTATGTTGCTTATTGACTTGCGGCTTGAAGGCCCTGGTCGCATGTTCGATCCTCGTCCTTTAATTTTAATTTGTATATGGGTCCAAATTTGTTTCATGACATGTGGGCCCCTCGGTGTGTGGTTTGTAGCACTTTAATTTGTGGGTCGAATTTGTTCCATTCCAAGTGGACTATCGGTGTGTAGTTTTGTAGCTTATTTATAATAATTATAGAGAACAACAGAATTTTTTGCAATAATACAATGGTGCGACGTTGAAGGCGAGAAAGGACGTGCGAGAGAGCAATGACCGAGCCAGAGGGAAATCAACTAGGGGAGTTGCGGGGGTTGCAACGGTGTTTCGAGTAGTTGTGGGCCGAATGCTACGAAAATATAATCTAAACCGACCGGAATAAATGCCTACACAAATTAATCCAAGGTTTGAGTGCCCCTTGCAATGTAAATAGCTCCGGCTTTGCGAGGGATGGAGAGGTAGCTTCAATGTGTGGAAGATACGGCGCGAGAAAGCGAGGTCAATCGAGAGACATATAGATAGAGAGACAAAGTGAGTGTGGTCCGACATTCATTGAACAAATATATATGCTCTAGAGAGATATTGTCCGATTGAGCTTTTGGCAAGGGTGGGGCTGTAAGATAGAGCTTGAGAGATAATCCAGTCACAGACGTGTAGATATATTTTGTGCGTGGGAGGAAGCAAGGTCAATCTGTCGGCATTCTGGGAACGGGGGTCCCCAGACTTGCCTACCTGTGGCCCACGGCGTGGCTGTGCTAGCAGGCCTATACGGCGCACCTTCATCGACAAGGCATCCAAGACCCTCGCGAGGGGCCAGGCCTCGCGAGGCGGACGACACAAGAAATCCTCGGGAGCGGCCTCACCAGGCTGCCTCGTGAGGAGCGGAGAAATCAAGGCAGGGCAAACCTCGCGAGGCTCTCGTGACGTGAGCCATGACCATCAAGACCAGGCGGGCGCCAGGCGGGCGCCAGCGCGCGCGGCGTCCTTGTTTCCTCTTTGGTGCAAAGGAGGCAAGCACAGGCATGGAGTACCGAGGCATCAGGCAAAGGTTTCCATATCAGTGCAACAAGACCAAGGCCAGCAAAACGGCAGGACGGAGGTCACCATGGAGCCCAAGACGGCGTCACCACCAGAGCCGTTTGCAGGCGAAGACCACTTTTGTCAGGATAAGCTATACTAGCTGTCCCCTTTCTAATTTGCCATTGTTGGCTCCCTTCCCGCTCAATATTCGGGGAGAGGACCAGGGCCTATATAAGTAGAACTAGCCACCGCAGTAGGGGGCATCGAATCCTCACTCACACAAGCTCACAGAGCACAAGAACACCTCAACCTCAAGAGGCTGTTCTTCCCCTTGTACTGTTCATCATCAGCCCAAGAGGCAATCCATCCACCACCACACTAGAGTAGGGTATTACAACACAACGGTGGCCCGAACCAGTATAAATCTTGTGTCTTTGTGTTGTGAGTTCTTCGAGTTCGTCCGCGAGATCTTAGCGAGCCAGGGCGTAGATCGGCAGGGAGGAAATCTCCGCGCACATCCCAGTGTTCGAACCTTGAGGGTTTTGCCGGAACCCGAGATCCGACATTTGGCGCGCCAGGTAGGGGTGCGCCGTAGCTCCTCTCCGCCGACATATGCTCCGCTGCCACCGCACTTCGCCCTCATGGCAGGCGCCCCACTACCGGCTCCAACGGCCGGTGCTGACGACGGGGCCAGGGGGCTCCGAGCCCTGGCCCCCGCCCTGCGGCAGGTGCGATGGCCACCCAAGTTCAGGCCGGAGATGCCGCCGCGCTACGACGGCGCGGCGGACCCGTCGGCTTTCCTGCTGGCATACGAGGAGGCCGTCCACGAGGCCGGGGGCGACGACAAGGTCATGGCCACCTGGCTACCCATGGCCCTCGCCGGAGAGCCACGCGCCTGGCTGCTCAACCTCCCTAGATCCACGGTGGCATCCTGGGAGCAACTCCGCGACCTCTTCACTATGCTACGCGGTACCGGCGCACCACGTAATCGCGGCACTGCTGGGCGGCTCTCAAGCACCGCCTTCAGATCGCCACGTCAAGCCGTTCCTCCACCAGATTGGCGCCGCTTCCAAGCACTCGGGGGCTCCGCCGGGTTGTGCTGCACCAGAGGCCGACCTCACCTTCGGCTCGGAAGACCACCCCGACTCCATCACCGGCTCGGGCATGCTCCCAATGCTCTGCACGCCCACCATCTGCAACGTGGCTGTTACCAAGACCCTCATCGACGGGGGTGCCGGCCTCAACTTGCTCTCTGTGGAGGCCTTCAGCCTTCTTCATGTGCCACTCGAGCGGCTCAGCCTCAGCAAGCCTTTCTTAGGAGTTGGTGGTGGCACTGCCTGCTCCCTGGGGCAGATCCGCCTCCCCGTCACCTTCGGCACGCGCGACAACTAGCGCACCGAGCTGGTCGACTTCGACATCGCCCGCATCGGCCTCCCATACAACGCCATTCTCGGGTAACCAGCCCTGGCCCAGTTCATGGCGGCGACTCATCCGGCCTACAACCTCATGAAGATGCCCGGAAGCAAAGGCGTCCTCACTGCCAAGGAGGCCCTGGCGGCGCTCAAGCTCGCCCTCAAGTCCGCTGCGGCAGCGCAGCCTGCCGATGCGGGCGCCTCTGAGCCCAAGGGAGCCGCACCGACCAAGAAGAAGCAGTTGTTCACACAAGACAAGGCGGAAACCAAGCAGGTGCCAGTCGACGAGGACGGGCCCTCAGGAGCCACCTTTCCCATAGGTGCCAGCCTCGACCCAAGCCAAGAGGAAGCGTTGGTGAAGTTCTTGCGAGCGAACAAGGATATATTCACGTGGGAGCCCAATCAGCTGGTGGGAGTCCCAAGAGAGGTGATTCAGCATCATTTAAGGGTATGCCCCAATGTACGCCCTGTGAAGCAGCGGGCGAGACGGCAGTCCACTGAGAAGCAGGCCTTCATCATCCAAGAGACCCGCAAGCTAGAGGCGGCGGGTGCCATTCGCGAGGTTCGGTATCCCGAATGGCTGGTGAACCCCGTCGTGGTGCCGAAGAAAGGCGGGAAGGAGCGAATGTGCGTCGACTTCACCAACCTTAACAAGGCCTGCCCCCAAGATCCGTTCCCGCTCCCACGCATCGATCAGATCGTCGACTCCCCCGCCGAGTGCGACCTGCTATGCTTCCTGGATGCGTTCTCAGGGTATCACAGGATCAAGATGGCGGTAGAAGATGTGGAGAAGACAACCTTACTGACCCCGTGTGGGGTGTACTGCTACACCTGCATGCCCTTCGGACTGCGCAACGCGGGCGCAACCTTTCAGCGACTGATGCATATTGCCTTCGGGCGGCAGCTCGGGAGAAACACGGAGGCCTACGTCAACGGAATTGTGGTGAAGTCTCGGGAGGCAAGGACCTTGATTCAAGACCTTCGCGAGCCTGCGCCAGGTGAACTTGCGCCTTAACCCGGAGAAGTGCGTGTTCGGTGTCCCTTCCGGCAAACTGTTGGGTTTCCTCGTGTCCCATAGAGGGATCGAGGCGAACCCAGAGAAGATCAAGGCCATTGAGGACATGAGCCCACCGCATACCCTTAAGGAAATACAGAAGCTGGCTGGTCGGGTAACTGCGTTGGGGTGCTTCATCTCCAAGCTAGGAGAGTGCGCCCTACCCTTCTTCAAGCTGATGAAGAAGAAGGGCCCATTTGAGTGGACCCAGGAGGCCGTCCGAGCTTTTCAAGACCTCAAGAGATACCTGACCAGCCCTCTGGTGATGGTGGCACCGCGACCTCTCGAGCCTCTAGTACTCTACCTTGCCGCTACCCCGTACTCCGCCAGCGCAGCTCTGGTGGCGGTTCGGGAGGAGCACCAAGCCAAGGGCGCATCGCGCCAAGCTACAGCTGAAGCAATGCAAGATGAGGAAGGCGCCGCAAGAGCCTTAGCAGCGTCAACAGAAGACCAAGCTTGACAGGACAACGTCACGGAGATTCCCGCAAGCAATCAGGCGTCAGGAGTCCCTCCACCTCAGGAGGCGTCCCAACCTCCGCAAGACACGAGCCTCAACAGCGCGCCAGCCCTCGTCGAACACCCGGTGTATTTTGTCAGCACAGTGTTGCGGGACGCGAGGGCGCGATATCCCATGCCCCAGAAGCTCATGCTCGCGCTCTTGGTGGCCTCATGCAAGCTGCGGCACTACTTCCAGGGCCACCCCATCAAGGTCATCTCAGCCTACCCATTCGAGAGGGTGCTCAGGAGCCCCAATTCTCCCGGAAGGGTCGCTGAGTGGAACATCGAGCTGCAAGCATTCCAGTTGGAGTTCAGCACTACCAGGGTCATCAAGGGAGCCGCGCTCGCTGATTTTGTGGTGGAATGGATGGATGCCCCGACACTTGAAATAGGCGAAGACCGGTCCACCTCACCAGGAAGCGAGGCGCCAGACGGTTGGGTCATGTATTTCGATGGCGCCTTTGCGCATGAGGGCGCGGGGGCTGGAGCAGTACTCATCTCGCCCACTCAGGACAAGCTCTACTACGCTGTGCAGCTCTCCTTTCAGCAGGGCGAGAAGGTCTCCAACAACATCGCAGAATACGAGGGCCTCATAGCTGTCCTGAAGGCCGCGGCAACTCTAGGGGTGAAGCGCCTTACCGTTAAAGGCGACTCGCAGCTCCTCGTCAACTTCTCCAACAAAGTATACAAGCCGAGGGACGAGCATATGGAGGCATACCTGGCGGAGGTGCGCAAGATGGAGAAGCAGTTCTTGGGCCTGGAGTTACGGCATGTGCCCCGGGGCACCAACAAGGAAGCTGACGACATCGCCAAGAGGGCATCCAAGCGGCAGCCACAAGAGCCCGGCATCTTTGAGGAACGGCTCCCATCGGCGACACCACCACTTTCAAGCGCAGCTCAGCCTCGGGAGGAGCTCCCGCAGCCGCCTGCCACGGGAGCCCCACCATGTGGCCCGACCTCAGGAGCTCGCCTGCTCTTGGCGCTCGAGCCCCGGGAGGAATGCTGGACCAAGGAATTCAAGGAGTATCTGATGCAAGGGGCCCTACCGGAGAAGGACAAGGACGCAGAACGCGTGGCCCGGCAAGCCACGACGTACTGCATCCAGGACGGTGAGTTGTATAGGAAGCGGCCAAATGACATTACTCTGCGCTGCATTTCGAAGGCCAGGGGAAGGAGCTGCTAATTGACATACACGGTGGGGACTGCGGGCACCACTCGTCATCACGGACCCTCGTCGGCAAGGTATTTCGCAGTGGTTTCTACTGGCCCACTGCGCTCAACGACGCAGCTGAGCTGGTGAAGTCCTGTGAAGCCTGCCAGTTCCACGCCAAGCAGATTCATCAGCCGGCTCAGGGCCTCCAGACCATTCCACTCACGTGGCCGTTCACGGTCTGGGGGCTGGACATCTTGGGCCCGTTCCCTCGAGCGCCTGGGGGCTACCGCTACCTCTACGTCGCCATCGACAAGTTCACCAAGTGGGCGGAAGTGGAAGCCGTCCGCACCATCCCAGCCGGCTCCGCTGTCAAGTTCATCAAGGGCCCCATGAGCCGTTTTGGGGTCCCCAACCGCATCATCACAGATAACGGCTCGCAGTTCACTAGTAACCTCTTCAAAACTTATTGCGCTAACCTTGGAACGCAGATTTGCTACGCTTCGGTGGCACACCCCAGGAGCAATGGTCAGGCCGAACGTGCCAACGCAGAGGTCTTGAGGGGCCTCAAGACCAGGACCTTCAAGAAGAAGCTCGAGGCTTGCGGCAGGGGCTGGCACGACGAGCTCCAGTCCGTGCTGTGGTCCATCCGCACCACCGCCACCAAGCCGACGGGCGAGACCCCATTCTTCCTTGTCTACGGGGCCAAAGCGGTCCTTCCTCACGAGTTCAAGCATCGCTCCGCACGGGTCCTGGCGTTTGACGAAGCGCAGCAGGACGCCACGCGAGGGATGGACCTCGTCCTGGGGGAGGAATGTCATCGCGAAGCCGCACTGAGGGCGGCAAGGTACTAGCAGGCGCTACGGCGATATGACTGCCGCAACATCTGCTCCAGGACGCTCGAGACGGGCGACCTCGTCCTGAGGCGGGTCCTCTCCAGGGAAGGGCTGCACAATCTCTCACCTATGTGGGAGGGCCCGTTTAGGGTCGTCCACGTCTCCAGGCCTGGCGCCGCGCACCTGGAGACACAGGACGGGGTACCCATCCAGAACGCCTGGAACATCCAGCACCTCCGGAAGTTCTACCCATAAAGCAAGGCCCGGTGCCTGTGAAGCAAGGCCCAGTGCCCGTGAAGAAAGGCCCAGTGCCTGTGAAGAAGGCCCGGTGCCTGTGAAGAATCGCCGCCCGTGACACTCTCACGTAATAATGAGTGGGGCTGTACACGCCCCAGAGTCTCAGGAGTGCTGCCCTCGAGTCTCAGGGGCTCCCTCCCACGCCTAGTGGCAGCACTTAGCTCCGCGCTGGTGAGAAGACTTGAAGACTAGACTAGGTGCCGGACGCGGCTTTTCATTTGCTTTCCGTAGTTGGCTCGCCTTTTTCTTTTAGTCGAAGTTTGCTTCTGGTGTCCTTCGCTGATTTGGTTCTATCGCCTTTTGTCGCTATTGCTGGCTCTAGTTGGCCTGTGTTCTCTCTCTCGCACACCTCGCGAGGGGGCTAGGCAGGTGCCCTCGCGAGCCTTTTCCCTTCTCTCTGCCTTCCGTCTGCTTTCTCGTGAGGCGCCTTCGTTCAAGCCAACAATTTGGTGCATCTCTCTTAATCCGTGCCCCTCGGGTACCGCGATATGAAGCGCTGGGTCAAGGCTTGGGCGAACGATAAATCTCCTAGCGAGCTTCCTAACGAATTTTTTGCAGTTCCTGAGCGACCCCTAAGTCAAGACGGGCACGAGGAAACAAGTGCCTCGTGAAGGGGAGGTTGCCCCAGACACGCCAAGCTAAGCTATCTCTACACAGAATAACGACACAAGGCGAGAGCAACAAACATAGCATAATGGTTAAGGAGTCATGGTTCGATACACGCCCCTCCGGGCCCATACTGGTTTTGCTTTGATGCAGGAAGGAAAAGAGGAACAAAACAAAAGCGGCGCTCGCCCTAGAGCAGTCCGCAGGGCCAGGCCCTTGGCGATAGGGCTGGAATTCGAGCTGAGTCGAGCCAGCTCGGCTCGACTCGCTAGAGCTCGTTTCGTTAACGAGCTAGCTCGACTTGACTCGTTACTATAACGAGCTCAAACCCAAGATTGGCTCAACTCGTATAACTCGCGAGCTAGCTCGTTTAGCTTTTTAAAGATATAAACATAAAGCCCTCTAAATATATAAAATGATTATGTATATATTAAACGTATATATCACTAAACAATTGTAATTTCCTTGTAACGCATGAGTCTCCTAGGGGGTTGGGACTTGTGTTGTGCGCCAGGGACGTAGGCTGCTGAGTGGCTGATCTTTTCTTTGTATTGGGAGTAGCTTATCTACTGTATCGAGCCTAATGAGTTACACGAGTACTCGTGAGATTGGCTCGTTTAACTTGGTCTATAAACGATCTTAAACTAAAGCTCAGCTCGACTCGTTATTCTTCGAGTTTGAGTCGATTCCAGTCGAGTCACGATCTACTTGTTTAGCTCGCGAGCTTCGAGCTTTTTTCCAGCTTCGAGCTTCGAGCCGAGTCACGATCTACTTGGCGACGTCCCGGGCTTAGTCGGACCCCTCCTCGTGCTTCACGGACGCGCGACGATGAAACGACCCGCTACCACCTTCGAAGCGGGCGCAGCGACGCGGCGGCTGGTAGTAGCCGCCACTGTGGAGCTGTCGCCGAGAGAGGAGCCACCGTAGGCGGACGAGGCGCTGCCTGCGGGTTCACCCTCCTCCTCGCCACGGCCGTTACCAAGGCCGAGCACCTCCTCGCCGTCGTTCACCTCGGGGCAGCATCTGGCGTGGCGACCGTCTTCCCCAAACACCCTCACGTAGAGGGTCGCGTTGCCGTCAAACTTAAAGTGGAGGGTGCACTGCCTGCCGAGGCCGCGCGCGCGGGTGAACATCTGCCAACCGCGGTCAAGGGCTATGTTGCCCGCGACGGAGAGCTCGACCGTGGCCCAAGAAGCCCGGCTGCAGCAACCGTCCGCCTGGGCCGGAGGCCGACAGCTTGTCGGCAAAGAAGCGGGAAAGCTGGAGCCAGCTGCCGGCCGGATCCTCCGACCAGACAACGAACTCTGACAGCACCTCTGACGTGTGGACCCGCGGCCGGGGAGGCCGCGCAACCACGGCGTGACTCCTTTTGTCGACGGGGCTGCCGCGACCGGAGCGACTCCTGCCACGCGCAGCGGCGCCACCCCGGGGAGCCGGGCCCCTCCCGAGGGGCCTTGCCCTTCTCCGCGGCTGAGAACTTCTTCGACGACGCCATTGCTGCTAAGGAGAGGAGCAAGGAGGAGGAAGCAGGCGAACCACGGAGAGATGGGCGACGGGGGCTCTGCCCCCTCTCCATTTTTAGCAGGAGAAGGCCAACCGGTGCCTCCCACGATCACAGGTAATGATGATTTTCCTTGCATGTCGCAGGGACTTGTCAAGTCGAGCAGTTGCCGAGGCAGCGTGGGGAAGCGAAGACGCACACGTCCAATCAACCGCCATGCGTCGACCGAGGCCGCAGGCTTTTGGGGCCCGCGGCGCTCCGCACTTGACCCTTGGCTTCGCCTCGAAGCCAAGCCCGAGCGCGCCTTGGGCCCGGGGGCTACTGTCAACGTTCTAGGAATGGGGGTCCCCAGACTTGCCTGCCTGCGGCCCACGGCGTGGCTGTGCTAGCAGGCCTATACGGCCCACCTTCATCGACAAGGCATCCAGGACCCTCGCGAGGGGCCAGGCCTCGCGAGGCGGACAACACAAGACCTCCTCGGGAGCGGCCTCACAAGGCTGCCTCGCGAGGTGCGGAGAAGTCAAGGCAGGGCAAACCTCGTGAGGCTCTCGTGACGTGAGCCATGGCGATCAAGACCAGGCGGGCCCCAGGCGGGCGCCAGCGCGCGTGGCGTCCTTGTTTCCTCTTTGGTGCAAAGGAGGCAAGCACAGGCGCGGAGTACCGAGGCATCAGGCAAAGGTTTCCATATCAGTGCAACAAGACCAAGACCAGCAGAACGACAGGACAGAGGTCACCATGGAGCCCAAGACGGCGTCACCACCAGAGCCTTTTGTAGGCGAAGACCACTTTTGTCAGGATAAGCTGTACTAGCTGTCCCCTTTCAAATTGGCTGTTGTTGGCTCCCTTCCCGCTCAATATTCGGGGAGAGGACCAGGGCCTATATAAGTAGAACTAGCCACCACAGTAGGGGGCATCGAATCCTCACTCACAAAAGCTCACAGAGCACAAGAACACCTCAACCTCAGGAGGCTGTTCTTCCCCTTGTACTGTTCATCATCAGCCCAAGAGGCAATCCATCCACCACCACACTGGAGTAGGGTACACCACAACGGTGGCCCGAACCAGTATAAATCTTGTGTCTTTGTGTTGTGAGTTCTTCGAGTTCGTCCGCGAGATCTTAGCGAGCCAGGGCGTAGATCGGTAGGGAGGAAATCTCTGCGCGCACTCCAATGTTCGAACCTTGAGGGTTTTGCCGGAACCCGAGATCCGACACAATCGATCACATAGGGTCGTCGTGCGATCGAAAGAGTGAGACGGGTTGGAGAGAGTGACCTAGATAGACAATGTGCGTGAGAGAGTATACAATGTGAATAAGTCAAATTGGGCTCAAACATGGTGATATATCGTTTTTGTCCGAGAAAGAGCGAGGTCAATTGAGACATACAATGAGAGAGAGAGAGGGGGAGAGAGAGAGAGGGAGAGAGAGAGAGAGAGAGTGAGCGTGGGCCGCCATGAGGTTGAAAGAGTGGGGGCGGCTTCGATGGACTGATCTAGATAGACAATCTGCGTGAGAGAGTATAGAGTGTGTCGATCGAGGCCCGAACAGGGAGATATATCATTTGTGTGTGAAAGAAAACGAGGTTAAACGACACTCAGATAAAGAAAGTGAGATTGAGCGAGTGTGGCCTGCCATGCGGAAGAAAGAGTGAGACAGTCTCGAGGGAGTGACCTAGATAGACAACGTGCGTGCGTGCGCACGAGAGGTTGGGGGGCTAGATAGGCAATGCATGTATTTAGCGCGAGAGGGTGAGAGGGAGAGGGTGAGAGGGAGAGGGAGAGCTCGGCATGGGGTGCAATGGCGGGTGTGTGAGGTAAATACATTTCGTAACAGAGTGGAAAAAGGGGGTTGTGTAGTTGAGAGAGTTAGAGATCGAAATATGGAGAGAAAGAATGGATGTGTGTTGGAAACCGATAGCTTC